>NC_036656.1:964329-1107212 GCF_002806865.2 Cucurbita pepo subsp. pepo | reverse complement strand
AACAAAGCTAAAATAGAAATTCTATTCTCAATTCCAAAATCTGATGTCTAATCAAAGAAAAGAAGGCTTTATATAGCCTTTACAAACCGTAACCTATGTGATACATAACTCCAAAATTAAATGGGCTAGTAAATGAGAAATACCCATAACCTCCATATTAAAATGGCTGGTTAATGGTGGAATATAGTAACCTATGTGGGTTACAATATAACCTTAACTCCTATATTTAAAACTAGCTTAAATATGAAAACAAATAGTTAAACTATAATTAAATAATGCAAATAATAAAATGGGCTTATTAGTCATCCTTGGACTATTGATAAATTCAGCGGAGTTCATTAAATGCAACTTAAAGTGCATTTAATTCATCTCTGTCTTGAAGCTCAACTTTGCATAACATATAAGGGAGGTCACCAACGTCTTCTAGAATTTCCTTTGATGAGCTCACCATAGCTTGAATATAACTGTATAAGGTTTGTTGTAGCTTCTTGGCTCTCGTCCTTGTAATTGGACCTTGAGGTATGGAAATTCCTTGGTCGTTGTTCATATCATTCTTTCTCGTATATATTAAGAGATACAAATCCGTTAATGACCGTTTCAGATATTTTGTACGAGAAAAATATATTTAAAAACATGTAACTCATTTATTCTTATTAAAAACATGTATATATGATCAGAAAATTCTATTTTTTTTTTAAATTTTATTTGTTTGGGTTGACTTGAATTTTATGAATAATTAAAAATTTCAAATTAGGCAATGGGTTGACTTTTTTTTATCCGGTCAACTTGACCATGGTGAAAATATAGTTACAATCAAACTAGACTTTTAAGATTATTATGAAGATTAAGAATATTTGACGTGAGAAGTTGCGACTCGCGAATATTTAAAATTTGAGTTTTTTAAAATTTTAATTATTAATGTAACGGGATAAGTATAATTATTAAAATAATTTAAAAAATAGAGTGATGGATTGAACCGTAAACTATATTCAAGTTGTTCGGGTCACAAACACGACCAACCCAAAATTTATGATTAGTCTAATTCATCGTAATAGTAAGTTAAAATTCTCGTTAATTTATACATAATTCAATTAGTTAAAAATAAAAATAAAATTATCGTATAAATATATTCCAATATTCGATTTTGATTATTTTAATAGTATTATATGACCATCAATAAGTGACATAAATAAGCTTTTGATTCCAAATGGAATTGTGCGTTATTCTATTGGTTCCTTTAATAGACCCACGTGGCTACTACAATACAATACAATGGGAGAAAAATAATTAATTTAGATTATTTAATTATTTATCTTTAAATTCTCGTTGGCTTTGCTTACGCAGCAAATCTGACCTCATTCTTCAAACCACAATCCCACCATTATATTTCTACCACACGCCATTTACATTAACCAATAATTCATCAAAGATATTATATTTATTAAACAATAATATATATATATATATATTTTAAAAATTAAATGTCATAAATTGTCGAAATCTCAATTTTATAACAATATCCATCTCGAATATTTATTTAAAATTATATCATAAATAAATATATATTTTTTTGTTGCTATTTTTTTTTTTGATAATATAATTTAAAATTTAATATTGTTTTAAAAATTACTAAAATTTTATTAACTCTTAAATATTAAACATTTACGAGTCCAGACATTTATTAGATATTTTTAAAATTTAAAATTTAAAATTAGAATAAAAAAATATTAAAAAAAAAAAGAGAGAAAAAATAAACCCACCAGAAAAGGCTTCTCTCTGCTTCTCAGTCTCTCTCTCTCTCTTGTGTTTGACAAAATGGTAATGCAAAAGAGGTGAGTTATTTATTTATTTATTTATTTTTATTTCCGTTGGTGCCGCCATTGTTCTGTGCGCCTCCATCTTCTTCTTCTCTTCTTCACCACCTAGGGTTATCCAGGCGATTTACAGAGAAGATTCATCTCTGAGTTTCGTTGGGTTTTACGAGCTGGATCCTCTCTCATTTCGCTGCTGAATCTCCACTCGCCGCTGGTCAAGCGGCTTCGTTGATTAGTTTCCAATTCGCTATTTTATTCTCCGGCGCCGAGTTTTACACAACGCACTTCTCTGTCGTTTCTCTTTACAACTTGATTTTTAACCGATCAAGAATCCGCGTTTTCAGGACTCTTTTGTGCTTTTCGTTATCCGGTTAAGAAGGGGTATGGTTGTAAGATTAGGGCAAGGGTGATTGGTTTTTGTGTTTGGAGGGTTTTGGATTTGGATGGCATTGGGGGATTTGATGGCCTCTCGGATTTCTCAATCTTCGCTGGAGGTAGTCTCGAATCACTTGGATGTCTGTGCTTCCAACCACGAGGACGATGGGGATTTGATTTCCTTAAGAAGGGATTCTGAGGCTGCGAGTAGTAGTTATGGCAATGCTGTTGTCACTACTGCTACAACCATGGTTTACTTGCCGCAGACTATGGTGCTATGTGAGCTTCGACACGATGCGTTTGAGGCTTGCGTGCCTGCCGGCCCATCTGATAGCGGATTGGTTTCGAAATGGAGACCGAAAGACCGAGTAAGCCGCTTATTTCTGTCTGAATTTCTTTTGTTGTTGTTTCCATTTCTTTACTGTTTTTGTCTATAATGACTGGATACACGCTCGATTATTTCAATTTTATTCATGGGGATTTCACTAGCTTATCATTCTCTAGAGTTTGTGCTCCATTGTTCAGTAATGCTACCTTTCGTAGACACCATTGTTGCAGTATGTAGAGTTATCTAAATTTCTTGTCGGGAAAAAAAGGGATTTATCTTAGTTTATTCGGAATATTAGCTGATAACACACGGGAAATTATATGAAATGATCGATTTGTGCATAGTAGATAGGAAGTTTAGCAATGGGGTCCTGTTAATAAGTATCTTAATTATTCGTTGTTCTGTAAATGCATATGGATATGTCTCGTATAACTGACATGAAATGAAGAATGCCATTGCTAATACGTCACCTATCCTCACTGAAGTATAACTTGTTTTTTGAATGTGGTGATCTTCTAGGGTGCTTATTCATTTGATCATGTATTAATTTGTCGATGTTGTGTTGTTGTTCGAAAATTCCAATTTAGTTTTGATTGTATAGAGATTCCAGAGCAATCATGATGTTTGTAGGCGCTTGAATGTCGAATGAGTCGTCTATACCTTATTATTCCAGCTTTGAGTCAGACTCTTGGAGGTCACAGTGAACAGTCCACCGCCGCCACCACCACCACCACACGCCACACTCATCCACTTAGCCACACTTTTTTGGACCATTTGGACAGTGAAGTTTTGTTTAAAACTTAATTCGAGCTTATGCACATGACACGTCTTTACTTCTTCTTCAGTGGCCTTTTATTTTTAACCTTGGTAAAAAAAAACTTGAAGATTAACAACATTGTCTGCGATGTTCAAGATTTAATTGTCTATTAATAGGATGAAACCAAAATTTGGAAGTTCTAAATGTAAAAACTTAATCAAATTAATTTGGAAGACAGCAAATTACTTAACTGTCGAAGAGGCAGTATTTATCTTTGTTTTGCTGATTCTACAATGAATGAAGTATACAAAGAAAACGAGATGGATACTCTGTTTTACTTTTTTTCTTTTGAGGTAGAAAAGATATGTACTAAATGTTTATTTGTATGGTATAGATATGTACAGGGATCTTTTTGGATGTAATGCCTAGGCGGTATAGTTTTTATCTGAATTTATGATCCACAAGTAGAAACCTGTGTCTCTTTTTTTATGTATGTGATTATAACTGTTAGGCTCTTTTGTAATATTCCATTACCCTGTGCCTCTAAGTTGTCTGTTCTCATCTTTTGTGGAATACCTATCTCCATTTCTTATAAAAAAATAATATATTTTTTTTCCTTGCATCTGCATCTTTATTTATGCGGCAATGTCTTTGAGGTGGCTTTTATTCTTCACTCCAATACTGGAAAATTTAATTTAGATTTATAGTCTACTCTTTATCGGGTCTTTCCGTTCCAGCATTTAAGTATGAAACGATTATTAATAAGTGGCAGGTTGGAGCTTTTATCTCAGTAGGAAATTGGAAGTATTGCTCGAGTCTTTGCAGCATATGTTTAATTGATACATTATTTAATGCAGATGAAGACAGGATGTGTAGCTCTAGTATTATGTTTAAACATCAGCGTTGATCCACCCGATGTAATTAAGATTTCTCCTTGTGCCAGAATGGAGTGCTGGATAGGTGCATATTTACATCATTACTGCTCTTCTTCTTTAATAAATGCTTCTATTTGAATTTCCTGTGATTCTGGTCTTTTATTTCTTAATAATAATTTTTTGTTTAATAAATCTGTTACTATAAATCACTTCAATTGTTGTGATCAGAAATATTGTCAAAAAGTCCATTCTGGTTAATTTTTTTTCTAGGCTTTCAAGGATGTAAAAAGATGTTTATGAATTTCTTTCACTGCTAGTTCATTTGTCTGGAATGTTTATGAGGTTTATCTAGTGTACATGAAGTGTAAAAGATGATGAAGCAATGGAGAAATATCATTTATTGAGGCTAGTATTTGGCATCAAATGTAAATTTGTATTCTTGACTATTTGATATATATGTATAAGACATATACAAACATATATGCATATTCATATATTTATCGTGTACACAGCTTTATTCATCATGTAATTCTGCATAATTCCTGTCTACACTGTTAGTACTGTAAATACATTTTCTTTTGGATATTTCATACTTTTTATTTGGTTGGAATTCTCTTAAATTTATTTTCACTCAAATAGTAGATGATGATGGCTGTCTTACTGTTTTGAAATCTGCACAATCCATTTCTACAGCTTGATGGAGACAGAAATTAGTACTTCGGAGTTTAAAACTAACGTTGTTTCTGAATTGGACCTTCTGTGGGTGGACCCTGGTGAATGAACATTGTGCATATTGTACATTAGGTTAGGCATCATGTTTCCATGTGAAATTGTTCACCCCAATTTCAGCTCAGCTCTGTTATTTTTCATGTTTACTACTGGTCTTAGGTCTGCCTTGCACTTTCTGTAGATGTTGTTTATGTGTTATTTCCATATCAATGCATTTGATTTCTTAGAAAGTAGAGATAAGATTGTGATAGGAGTCCGGATTCATATTTCTGTCTTGTTCCAGTTTAAAATTATCTTATGTCTGTTAATTTTTTTTTTCTTGTTGCAGATCCATTTTCTATGGCACCCCCTAAAGCACTTGAAACTATTGGAAAAACATTGAGTGTGCAGTATGAGAGGTGGCAACCCAGGGTGGAGACGATTAAGCCCAGCACTTTGTATGATTTCTTGTATTGCTATTCTATTTTCTAACTTGATGATACGTATGCAGGCTCGCTATAAAGTTCAGCTGGATCCCACCGTGGAAGAGGTAAAAAAACTTTGTAGTACATGTCGCAAGTATGCAAAGACTGAAAGGGTTCTCTTTCACTATAATGGGCATGGTGTTCCAAAGCCAACTGCTAGTGGTGAAATTTGGCTTTTCAACAAGGTCTATATCTTCATATATTCTAGTTTTTATGTTAATCCCTGTTATTGTCTTATTCTCATAGTTTTTCGTGGTGCAGAGTTATACCCAGTATATACCCTTACCTATTAGTGACCTGGACTCATGGTTGAAGACACCTTCAATTTATGTGTTCGACTGTTCTGCGGCTGGGATGATAGTCAATGCCTTCACTGAGGTACTTACTATCAACTATGTTTTCAGTCTTATTTATTGATCTGTTCTAATTTATCATCATCAGGAGCACTACTTTTCCCCCCCTTTTTTGACAAGATTCATGATGTTCATGTTCCACTCTTAATTTATTTAATATGTATTTTTTTTATAGCTTCACGATCCCTCTGGATCAAGGGATTGCATTCTGCTTGCAGCTTGTGAGTCACACGAAACTCTCCCACAAAGAGCTGAATTTCCAGCAGATGTTTTTACCTCTTGCCTTACAACACCAATTAAGATGGCTTTGAGATGGTGAACTTATTCTCTACTATTTATCTGTGATTAATACGCCTCTACATAATGTTCATAATTTTAGTGTCCAAGTTTATCTGCATTAGTTATGCCTACCAATTCTTCTTAACCGTATGGCTTTGAATTATAGACGTCGTAAAAAACAAGAGTGAAAGACCTACCCAACCCATCCTTTTACGTATGTGAATTAGGCCCTTGCTCTGGGTCGGGCAAGATTCCAGGTTGAGTAAAAAAACCCATGATGATATGATTCTAACTGTTCGTGGCATAGCGCCGCAGGACCTTTATTCTGATGGTGGTGGATTGTCGGAGGATATGAGGGATGGTATTAAAATGGAATAATTCCTCTTACAGGTGTTGGCTTACAAGACTAGGGCTCATAAACCCTTTCTTTCATTCATCAATAGGGTCCTGGTTGGTCACTTTTCTGAGGTGGGTTCAATAAGTGGAAGTCATAGAAAAAGAGATCTTTTGTAGCTGGTATCATTACTTTGTTTATGAAACATGGAAAATAGCCAAATATAAAATATACATTTCATAAAGAAATTCAAACTGGTTGATGTCAATTCAGATATAATAACTGAAGGATTTTGAAGAATCAGAAGAATACGAGGGATTTCATGTAGGAGGAGGCCGATTGGCAGGAGGTTTGCATCTGGTTAATTGGGAGGTGGGGAATTTGAGGAGATTTTGCTGAATCCTCTCTTCAGGGTGAAGGCAAAAAAATTCTTTGGCAGGCTTATTTTCTTTGCTATTGTATGGGAGATTTGGCTTGAGAGGAATCATATAATTTTTGGTGAGGGTGGTTGGTCTGAGTAGGAATTTATTAGGTTTTGGTGCCTCTGTTTGGGCTTTAGTGACTAAGGATTTTTGTAATTAGGTTTCACTCTTTTGTGTTGGAGACCCTTTTTGTTTATAACGTATTGGGCTTTTAATCGTTTTCTGGATGTTTACTTATTATGGAATATTTTCTCAGGTTCTGCAAACGTTCACTGCTCCGTGAGTCCCTTGATGATTTACTGATTGATAAAATACCTGGTCGGCAAACAGATCGGAAGACACTTCTTGGGGAATTGAATTGGATTTTCACTGCTGTCACTGATACAATTGCGTGGAATGTTCTGCCTCATGGTATTTTTCAGATTCACTCAACCAATGGTATCCTTTTTTTTTTCTTTCTTGTCGAAGCTAATGTATTATTTTGGTGCAGATCTATTTCAAAGGTTGTTCAGACAAGATTTGTTAGTTGCCAGTCTGTTCAGAAATTTTTTGCTTGCTGAGCGGATTATGCGATCTGCAAATTGTTCGCCTATTTCACATCCAATGTTGCCTTCAACCCATCAGCATCATATGTGGTAGAGTTTCAGAAATCCTTGATAGTTCGGTCTGTTAATGTTTATTGGTTCACTGATCCATTTGTGGACATTCTGCTTCTTTCAGGGATGCATGGGACATGGCTGCTGAGATTTGTCTTTCTCAACTTCCAGCATTGGTAGAAGATCCTAATTTGGAGTTTCAGGTCAGTCCGTAACAGATGTTTTTCTTATTTGGCCTGTTGAATCAACTTTTATTGGTTAGTGAAAGTTGCAATTCTAAATTAGCTGGCTGTTTTTCTTATTAATATTCACATAATAACGTATCCCATTTATTAGGGAGAAAGACTAACTAAATCTTAATCCCTAGATAATTTAAATAATCCAAATACCCCAAACAATAATCTAAATAAATCTAACAAGATAAATTAGAGAGGTCAACTATTTCCCTCGTTTAATGGAATTACGCAAATATCATTGACGCCCCCCTCAAGCTGAGTAATTGATATGATTCATTCTAAGCTTGGACTGGATAGGTTTATATGCTTGCATGACTTCAATGGTAGCTATGGAGGCTCCGAATAAATTTGTCAATAGTAGCTATGAAGGCTATGAATAAATGACCTAGGTGTGGGTCGATTGTTTTCTCAAGTAACTACATGTTGTATAGATCATTCAATTGCTAGTAATTACAAGTAGTATAGATCATAATTCCTTAGCAAGTCCAATCGTCTGTCTCAAGATCTGGTTCTTTTGAGGTTGTCAAGACACTGGAACTCGATGGTTTGTTGAGAGAGTTCAATTATATCCTCAATCTCTCAATCTCTTCGTTATTGAGTCTACTAGTCTCCAAAATTGGTGACTTTTGTTCTAATTTGGGTTCTTTTGTGTTGTCTTCCTTGTTCCCCAAACCATGCTTTTGTGAGCCTCCTCGATTATCCCATTCATGGTTGGGAGGTTTTCCATTCAACTTCCAACAACTCTCTTTCGTGTGTTGTGGTTTCTTTTAGTAGGTACACCATGAATTGTCTTTCTTACTCTTCATTGGTTGTCTCCTCCGTTGTGGTTATCTCTTCCATTGTTTCCATCTTTCTATATAGCAAAAACTTATACATTTAAATTGAATTGTTTATCAAGCATAAGGCTCCGTTTGCTATCTTTTGCTTGAATAAGAGAAATTGTTTCTTCTAGGGATGGTGATTCCTCTTTTCTGATGATTTGTACACGGTCTTGGTCAAACTCATTGGGCAGACTTACCGAAAAGTCATAAACATGATCTGCTTCAATAAATTTCTTCAGGATTAGGGCATCTGCAGTGTAATTCATCTTGAATACACGATAATAATCGAGTTCCTGCCAAAATGTTTGCAAGGCATTGACATATAGAGGGACAATTTTTTTCTTCTTGCTTCATGGCTCAAGTCTTGTCCTTACTTTCATACACCTGAGCAACATCTCTAGCTTTGGAGTAAGTGCGATGAATGGAATCCAATATGACTTGTGCATTTTGTAAAAACATACATGTATCACTAATGGATGATTCGATAGAATCACACGAGCCATGACATTATCATGGAGTCTTCCTCGTCCCATGCAGTAAATCTGGGATCTGTCTTTGCTTGTCTTGGTCTGAGGTGTTGGAGTTTTCCCTTTTCCTTAAGGCATGTCTACACGATTTCAGACCATTTGAGGAAGCTTTTTCTGTTAGTCGATATGATAATCGGATGGGTTGAAGGTCACCCTTCTTTTGGCCGGTAAGAACTTCCTTTGAGATTTTCAGTACTTCTTACATGATGAACTAGTGGATCTTAATCTAGAGAGAAATTAGTATGAAACAAAGTCACGACAAGAAGAATCCTGAAGTGGTGGGTTTGTGGAATAGTGATGGTTATGGTGCGTGATGTGACCATAGGCTTGTTGAAGTCATGAAATACCCGTTTAAGTTTAATATGGGCTTGTGGAAAGTTTGAAACGGAAGAGTAGAAATATGGAAACGTAGGCTTTGTATGGGCTAAACAAATTTGGAAACAGTAACAATGAAATGAAATGTGGAATGTTTGGGGAAAGTGTGAGATCCCACATTGGTAGGAGAGGAGAACGAAACATTCCTTATAAGGGTGTGGAAACCTCTCCCTGGTAGATGCGTTTTAAAACCTTGAGGGGAAGCCCAGAAGAGATAGCCAAAGAGGGCAGAGTATTCGCTAGCGGTGGAGCTGGGTTATTACAAATGGTATCAGAGTCAGACACCGAACGTCAGGGAGGACGTTGGGCCCCCAAGGGAGTGGTGTGAGATCCCACATTGGTTGGAGAGGAGAACGAAGCCTTCCTTTTAAGGCTATGGAAACCTCTCCTTGGTAGACGCATTTTAAAACCTTGAGTGAAGCCCAGAACGGAAAGCCCATAGAGAAAATATTTGCTAGTGGTGTGCTTAGGCTGTTATAGAAAAAGTTTGATGTGGATGTGGGTTTGCAGAAATCTGGAGACAATGGCTATGAAACAGTGGGTTTGCGGTAGAAACAGTGGGCTGATAGAAAGATTGCGGAAGAGTTGTTTATCGGAAATCTTCAATAAGAGTGAATCTGCGGAAAGTCTGCAGAAAATCTGGAAAGTCCTTTGGTGAAACTATAGATGATCATCAACAATGAACGCTTCACCAATTGAGTTAGAGTTTTTGGTTCTAGTGATTTTCTAGAAATGAAAGACTCTTGATATCATGTTACAATCCTAAATACGCTAGATATTGTGTAGCAATAATCTAAATAAATCCCTAAATGCTAGGTAACAATAATCTAAATAAATCTAACTCCAGCCATATAAATTAGAGAGTTCAACTATTTTTCTTATTTAATGGGATTATACAAATATCCTTCAACATAGGTTACAAAGGAAGGTAAAAAATTCCTTGTATTACGTATAAGGTCAAACTCTCCAATGGAACTTACAAAAATAGACCCCAATTTTAGTTAATTATGAAGGGAGTGCGTGTAGATGCTAAATTAGCTGTCAATATTTGTTAGCTGTGCAAATTTAAAAGGGAACATGAAAATTTGATGATTCCTATACTTCTTTTCATTTTTTTTCTGTTTATGGGGAGCATAGTTTGTTATTTCTTTCTTATCAAATGATCTTAAGTACTGATTTGATAGCATTCATTCATGCTCCTTTGATATTATCTTAAAAGGGTTGCTACATAACAATTGAAGTAAATTTCCATCCCAAAAGTAACCCACAAAAGTTAAAAAATTTGTGGCTTGCGGAAGTGTGCTTCAAATTTTGTTCCTAAAAAGGACATCACTCTGAAAAGGTGAAGTTCTTCAAAAGCCATTAGCACAAGCAAAAATCTTCAAAAGAAGATTGCCTTACATTATTCTTTCTCCAAATTGGTGTCCATTATGCAAGAAAGGAAACAAATCACAAAGTCACTTATTTATGCATGCATATACTCTCAGAACTTCTTGACAATGATTCTCAATATATTCGGATGACATCTCACATTTCCTATAGAGGTAAAAGGTCTATTGAACATGGACTTAACGTACCACCCATTCAAGAATGCAAAAACCCTAATACGGAAAAACCTCATCATTACTTTCTTTTGGAATTTGTGGAAAGAAAGAAATCAAAGAATATTCGTTTAAAAGACACAAACTTATACAAAACTCTTTGACGATTGTTTATCAAGCTATATCTTGGTGTAAGCTTTCTAATATTTTTACTTACTTTCCTCATTGTAAATTGGGAAGGTATTTTATAATCATCATAGATATTACATTCCTTTTGTAAATTTCAATCATTAGGAAAACTGTCTCTTATAAAAAAAGAAAATTGTTCCTGAATGAACAAAGGAAGAAAGACAAGCTGTTGTATAAAAAAGGAAAATTAGGATTCAAGGCGTACTCGAGGCATCCATTTTTTTTTTGTTGTATTTAGGTGACAAAGACAAGCTGTCTGAATGAAAACTTAATCCTTTCTAGGTCACTTTTGGTTTCAAGTTTATTTGATAAGTTCTTCTGCTAAGCTTCTTCCGATTAACTATGTAGACCAAACCTACCCTCCACTATGTTAACTTTTTCAAGTGGTAGTGAAATGGACCGATTAACTATGTTAATTTTGAGCCCATCAATTTAAAAGCTACAGCCTTGTAGACCAAACCTACCCTCCACTACTTCTAAATCAAGTTCAGAAAAAATCCGATTAACTGTGTTAATTTTTTCAAGTGGTAGTGAAATGGACCCAAAATAGGTCCCTCGTTTCCCGCATCTAAAGGTTGTTGTTTAAAATTATCCTCACACATATCTGTTTCACCATTACCAAATTCTATGACTAAAAAGTCATCCTTTAAATCAGTAATTAAAATTTCTTCTTTGTAATGTTCCAGCCAAGTCCATTTTTCACGGAACAGTTGAAAGCTTTTGAGGTATGGCTTGATCATGGATCCGAAAGTAAGAAACCCCCAGAACAGTTGCCTATTGTCCTTCAGGTACCAAAAGCCATCATCTTCTTTATTTATTTATTTCTTTTTTGGTATTTGTCTTTTCTGGATTATTGTTGTTGAATTTTGTTATTTTTTTGAATTGTGTGCATATGCCTTCTTTTAGTTACTTTTAGCTGCCATTACTTCAAAATGTTAGCATTGTGTCTAGAGAGCTGTTGTACGATATCCTATTCTCTAATGAAGTTCAGTTATTCATAAAAAAAAAAATCAGGTTCTCTATTCCATCATTGTGACTAAATCTTTCCTGCTCAACTCCTTTGTTGGACTTGGAACTGGTTTGATGAACAGCTATGCAACCTGTCAATGTGAACGGATACTGTCTTGGAGCTTATATTTGAAAAGTGTCTTTAACATTCCCACTCCTCATATTTAATCTTGTTAGCAATGTGTATGAAAAATGTTGTTTTACCATACTTTTCCATGCTTATTTTTTTACTGGGCTCTGGGACTTTCTACTTTTTTTGTTGGATGCTTGATTTTAGCACAAGACTATTGCCAAACTCTCTTTAAGTTATTGATCCTTAATTTTTGCTGGAAGGACTGCCAAACCAAACTTCTACTAAAAAAATGGAAGAAAACAAGAGCATGCAAAAGAAAAAAAAAAAGGGACTCCAATAATAAAGAACAAGACAATTTATCTTTTGCTGGAAGGAATAATCCTTAGGTCTAGACTTACCCATATCAAAATCTGTTATGTTCCTTCCTATGCTAGCTCTGTTTGTGTATTAATAATATGCATCATTATGGTCATTTTGCACTCGGATGGTGAAGCTGCCATCAATATTATGTGGCGAGATGCTTGTAGAAAAGACCGTTTTCTTTGTCATTGTGCACTTGATTTCCTTGATTTGATTTGTTCTCAATGTATGCTACAGCTATTGATTTCATCCGTCTCCATAGAGTAACCTCGTTTTCCATAGAGTGAACAATTTTTCTTTCTTTTGAATTTTTTCTGTATAATCACAGCAGAGTGACCTTTGTCATAGGTTTTACTCAGCCAAGGACATCGACTCAGGGCGCTGGTTCTTCTTGGTAAATTCCTTGATATGGGACCTTGGGCTGTAGATCTGGTAGTCTCACTCAAGATTTTGCCAATTATTACTGTGTTGTTTGTTTCTTCTCCTTTTTATACTTCCCTCTCGGGGACAACTATTGCTAGTTGCTAATAAATTCCTTGTTAGGCATTGTCTGTTGGAATATTCCCATATGTTCTGAAGCTTCTGCAGACAACAACACCGGAGCTGCGACAAATACTGGTTTTTATATGGACAAAGATTCTTGCCCTAGATAAGGTATAAACATATTTAGGTTGTTCTTTTGCAATTGTGACTTGAATTTTATGGGACAACTAAGATCCCTTTTTTTTAATAAGTAATTTTTTTGATACTGCTTCGTCTTGGAGGTGCTTAGTTAAGGAAATCTGTAATTACCCACTTTTTGTGGTGCCAACCAGCAAGTGTTTTTGCAATTTTGTTCGTTTGTTCTTGGGAGGGTACCTCAATTTTATCATCTCCGTGATCTTTAAATAATCTTTCTTTAGTGATATGGATTTTGTTCTCACTTAAATAGTTTTGCAAATGTAAGGATACATGTTATTTGTCCTATCCCTTATGTATGTGTGTCATAGTGCTTGCCTTGTACGTATCTGTGTTTTTCGCCCTTTCCTTTATGTGTGGAAATTTTAGTTTCATGTCTATGGTCTCTTACTTTATTTTCATTTTATTGATTCTCATATCTAATGTTTATGTTTCTCATTAAAAAAATCGTAGTATTATGTTTTGGAATAAAATAACTAATATCTAAATCTTCAATCTATTTATTTCTTTCTTGGTTCTTTCCGTAATTATACAGCCCTAATGTGTCATGGTTTGTGTAGATGTATAGAGTGGCTTTTTGAAAATTGTCTTTGAAGATTCATGATCAACATTTTATTTGGTATACCCGTTTGAGTAGGGTTTTCTTTCTAGACAAACCATCAACTGCATTCTTAGAAAAAAATTTCAAAGCTACTCATATAAAATGTGTAAAGTCAAATACTTCCCAGAATTTCCGTCTTTCCCAACATAATCATAGTTGTAGACAAACAGCCGAACAGTTAGAAATATGAATTAAAGGAGTAGTGGTAGGAATTTCAAAACATTCATGTCCAAAGTTATTTATGGAATAGCCATTTTGGTTTCTGAAATCAACAAATGACGAGGGTATATTTGAACAACGGCATACCACATGGCTTGTTTGAAAATAAACTCTTTTTAGAGGACAAATATGATAATTTTTAATAAAAGTATTTGTGTTTGAGTTGTCAATTTTCAGTTTCATAATACTCTTACCCTAGATTTTCTCTAAAGAATATGGAATCCTTCTTCTTGGTTCATATTGAGAAGTTGGTCTATTGGGCGACTTTTAGCTTTTCGAAAATTCTTTCATGCTGTTTTTTCCTTTTGAATCTCTCTCTCTCTCTTTCTCTCTCTATGCCATTCATTTTATTCTACCTTTGTTGTGGGCAAATTATTCTGTATGGTAACTATGACTCTTCTGGAATGGCAGTCTTGCCAGGTTGATTTAGTAAAAGATGGTGGCCATACATACTTCATCCGCTTTCTTGATACTTTGGAAGCTTACCCAGAACAGCGTGCAATGGCTGCATTTGTTTTAGCTGTAATTGTTGATGGACACAGGCGAGGCCAGGAAGCATGCATTGAAGCTAATTTAATCCATGTTTGTTTGAAGTATCTTCGGAATAAAACACCGATTGATGGACAAACTGAGCCCCTATTTCTTCAGTGGCTATGTCTTTGTCTGGGGAAACTGTGGGAAGATTATATAGATGCGCAAATAATAGGATTGCAGGCTGATGCCCCTGCTGTCTTCACTTCTTTGTTGGCCGAGCCCCAACCAGAGGTTCATAATTTATTCTGTCCTCTATACTTTTTGGATATTTTAGTATATATACCCTTAGGCCTAAAGTGTATATCTCAAATGTAGATTTCAATTTCAGGTTAGGGCTTCAGCTATTTTTGCACTTGGTACCCTACTTGATGTAGGGAGCGATTCATCTAGAGATGGCGTTGGTGATGATGATTGTGATGATGATGAAAAGATTAGGGCTGAAACCAGTATTGTTGGAAGTCTATTAAGTGTTGTTTCAGATGGAAGTCCACTTGTTAGGGCTGAGGTTGCTGTTGGTATGAGTTCATTCCCTCATTTTCTGCTTATATTTTTGCTGCCTCTGGGTGGTTAAGTCGAATTCTGTTGCTAGATCTGTTCAAATGAAAATTTGGCTGAAAAATTTGAAGGCCCTTTGTAATTTTCTTGGCATTTGGCCAGCTTTCTTCCCTTCTTTTTTGTGAATAGATCTTGAATAATTTTTTCTTATTTGACATAAAGTTGATTGGGTTGAACTGTGTGGTGACGTCTGGAAGTAGTAAGAATCAGCCACTGTACGTCATAGTTTTTGTGCTTTTTGAGGTTCGCAGTTGTTGAAGGATTGATGTTAGTCGGATACGATTAGGAGTTTATTATCCTATCATAGATTGTAATACAATCTGACTTTGATGTCTACGACTTTCCAGTATGCATTCAGTGGGCTTATTGTTGAGATCTTGTATGCTGTAACCTATGGGTTTCTGGTCTGAACTTTTATTGACGATGTATACTGTTTTAGAGAGCACACACTGCAACCTCCAAAATCAAGGCTGTGTATCGTTAGTTTTATTCTTTCACTAATAGGTTTTCTGTCTCCTGAAAATCAGTTTGGGTTTTTAGTTGGGTGCGCTGGATATGTGCTGTGTTTTGGCTCGTAATGATTTCAAAATGTTTGTGCTTTTACAGCCCTTGCTCGCTTTGCCTTTGTCCACAACAAGCACCTCAAGTCAATTGCTGCGACATATTGCAAGCCCCACTGTAATTCTTTATTAAGTTCTCTACCCTCCTTGGCTCACCTAAGAAGTACGGGGGCTGCTTATACTAATTCGAATCAACATGTGCCTCATGCAAGCATTGTTTCCTCTCAAATTGGCCCATTGTTGAGATTTGGAAATGAAAACTCACCTTTAGTTAGAGATGGAAGGGTCTCCACCAGTAGTCCTCTTGCTAATACTGGAGTGATGCATGGATCTCCACTTTCAGATGATTCATATCAGCATTCGGATTCTGGAGTTTTGCATGAAGATACAGTGAGCAATGGTGCCGTTAATCATTCAAGGCCCAAACCTCTAAATAATGCATTGTATTCACAATGTGTTTCGACTATGTGTACTTTAGCCAATGACCCATCTCCTCGTATTGCAAGCCTTGGTAGGCGGGTTTTGTCAATTATTGGTATTGAACAAGTTGTAACAAAACCTGTAAAATCCAATAGCAGCGGTCTTAAGCCTACTGATGGGACAGCAGCATCTCAGCCTCCTAGTTTTGCTGGATTAGCTCGTTCATCTTCATGGTTTGATATGAATGGAGGTATGGTTACTTTGGTTGACTCTGCATTATATACCATTGCAGATCAATTTTAAAAAAGTTGAGTCATTATTAGTGCTTATAATTGTGACTTCGTCTCCATTTTCTTCCTGATTTTGAAAATGTGGTTCTATGTTCAGGTCATTTGCCTTTAACTTTCCGTACTCCTCCAGTCAGCCCTCCCAGACCAAGTTACTTGACGGGCATGCGAAGAGTTTGCTCATTAGAGTTCCGTCCTCAGCTAATGAATTCTCCTGACTCGGGGTTAGCTGATCCACTATGGGGCTCAGGTGGAACTTCAGGAACATCTGAGCGCAGTTTTCTTCCACAATCAACCATCTATAACTGGAGTTGTGGCCATTTCTCAAAGCCTCTTCTCCCTGCTGCTGATGATGGTGAAGAAATATTTACTAGAAGAGAGGAGAGGGAGAAATCTGCACTGGAACGTATAGCAAAATGCCAACATTCTCGTAGGCCACTTGTTCAATTTTAATTTTATTCACTATATTCAGTTTTCTCGTCACTGAATTTAATAGAGGATCTGTCTTTTGTCTTCTCTTCTTTCTTTTTTTAAAATAAAATATTCATCAGCTGTTAGTAAGCTGAGCAACAATCCAATTGCTAGCTGGGATACAAAGTTCGAAATGGGCACAAAAAAATTATTGCTGCAACCATTCTCACCCATCGTTGTTGCTGCCGATGAGAAAGAACGAATTAGGTATGGGTTGCTTTCATTTATTTACTTCTTGCTGCAGAAGATTTCTAGTAGATTGTGTTGCTGACTCAAGATAGAAATAGATAACCTTTACATTTGCTCAATTTCCAAGTCACTTATGGCAAAACATTTAGTTTCTAGCTCTACCATTTGTCTATTGTCCTGATTACGTTTTGGAGACTACTACAAAATTGGAAGTCAGTTTTAGGTCACACATATCAAAATAAGTGTGGTTCATCAATTGTTCAAGGCTTTTCCCTAACCATTTTACAGGTTGTTACCCTCTAACTTTTTGGCATGTCTCCAGGGTCTGGAATTACGAAGAACCTGCCCTTCTCAACAGTTTTGACAACCATAATTTTCTTGACAAAGGGATTTCGAAACTCTGTCTTGTGAATGAGCTTGATGATAGTTTGCTATTGGCTGCTTCATGTAATGCTTTCTTTTTCCTGCAATTTTTTTTATTAATTTTCAGGGTCAGTCATATAATTTTTGAGTTTCATTAGTGTGCCTTCAACTTTTCTGATATTCCTCAGGCGATGGAAGTATTCGTATTTGGAAAGATTACACTCTGAAGGGAAAACAGAAGCTTGTAACTGCATTCTCCGCAATCCAGGGGCACAAACCTGGTGTTCGTAGTGTAAATGCTGTTGTGGATTGGCAACAACAATCTGGATATCTGGTATGTATTTAATTTAGATTCTATCACCCGCTGTTCCTAAAAAACGCAGAGAATATATATATATATATATATATATATATATATATATATATATATATATATATATATATATATTTATTTATTTATTTATTGTTTCTTGTTGGTATATTACCGAAGGTCTTTGTGTTTTGTTATCTGGTTTGCAGTATGCTGCTGGGGAGATATCGGCGTCTATTATGCTTTGGGACCTTGACAAGGAGCTGCTTGTTAAGCCTATTCCTTCATCATCAGATTGCAGCATCTCAGCATTGGTGAGTTTCACTGTTCACACTACTTTTTGGATATAGCAGGTTACTCCTCCTATTTTGAGTCATCTTGAACTGCTTATAAACATGGCTTATTATCATACTTCTTATGCATTGCTTTGTGAATAATTGGGAATTGTTTTGAGAGTTGATAGTCGAACGGTTAGTCTTTGTTTGGTGATTTTTTTTCTTCTCCTCTTTGCCTTTAATATTTATACTTGCTAAGCTTGTTATATTTTGCTTTAGCTTTCGACATTGTTAGTTCTGTTTTAAATGCTTAGTTTTATGAAGCTTGTTATATATGCACATATATTTAAAGAACTCTTATTTTCATGCTTTTGCAGTGTGCTTCTCAAGTTCATGGGGGTCGGTTTGCAGCTGGTTTCTTAGATGGTTCTGTTAAGCTTTATGATGCTCGCACTCCTGAAATGTAAGCATATTTTCTCTTCTCGATGCATTTGTATGAATAGTCATCAATTGGTTAAGTTTTTCATGACTTGCTCGCACCCCTGAAATGTAAGCATTTTTTAATGTTTGTCATGAAATTAATCAGTGTTGTGTTTAAGGGGTCAAATAAGGAACTCAGTGGACTTATAGTTTTCTACCATTCACTGGGAGACGAGAATTGATAATATAAGAAAGACGTAGATGTATAAAATGAATTAAATGGTTCATTGTTCAATATGTTGTAGTCCTAATTTTTCTTATCATTTTTGTTTATGTTAAATTAAATATTTCTGAAAACGTCGTAATAAGAAAAATTGTCACAATAAGACTTGTAAAAATGTTGTGAAATTGTTACATTGAACCCAATGTTTGTTAATATTTTGCCAATCCGAACATAACTCAGTGGATATCACTTACTAACCCTCTTATCTTAATTCGTAGGCTTGTCTGCACAATGCGCCCACATATTCAAAAAGTAGAGAAGGTCGTCGGGATTGGCTTTCAGCCTGGACTCGATTCGTCAAAGGTGAACAAATTTCTTGGCTGTTGCTTCATTATCATTTGAAGTGTAAATTTTAATGCTTCTTTCAATGTGCCTTCCAGATTGTCAGTGCCTCTCAGGCCGGTGATATTCAGTTTCTGGATATCAGAAATCAGAGGGACAAATATCTAACCATCGATGCTCACCGAGGTTCACTTACAGCATTAGCCGTTCATAGACATGCTCCTATCTTAGCTAGTGGCTCGGCGAAACAGCTGATTAAGGTTTTCAGTCTAGATGGCGATCAACTAGGCACCATTAAATACCATCCTACCTTCATGCCCCAGAAGATTGGTTCTGTAAGCTGTCTTACCTTTCACCCGTACGAGGAGCTGCTCGCTGCTGGAGCATCAGATGCTTGTGTATCTATTTATGCAGATGACACCTCTCAAAGATGATGAGATCGATTTCCGAGTGTCAGGTTGGACACTGAAGTGGTATGTGCGCATCGATTTTATTATGGGTTGTTTATGCAGTTCCATATTGTCCTTGTCATTGTCGAGTGCGATTCGACGATATGTTGAGCTGCCCCATTCTTTGCTTTTAGCTCGTGGAAACCTCCATCATTGACAGTGTAAGCTATAAATTTATTGGCTTCTGATGTACAGGTTCACAGCTGATGAGGAACAAAAATCCATCATATTTATTGGGGCTTTGGCAAATAAATCTGTTGTATAGTTTAGGTGGGTGTAAATATTTCCATTGTTCATCCTCTCTTCTGGTGTGTTTGTCGTTCAATTTGTAAAAGGCTGTCGACTCTTTTTATCGTTTTCGTTGTCGTAGCATTGCATATGGACGTATCTCCTGAAATTCTGGAGTTCGTTGCGACCATATTCGATCGGTGTTGAATTATTGGTTTCACTTTGCCCCTTCATTAACCATTATGTAACTTGTAATTATGTTGCATAGTTTGATCTGCTTTTCTCTTGTTGATTTTGTGAATATATAATGCTTTTTCCCTTTTGAGTTTCTACTACAGATTGGATTCATTAGCCATTGCAAAGCTTAGTGATCAACGAGGTACTTGTACTCGTGAACGAGCTTAGGGTCTTATTTCAACGATCTCGAAAAATCTTTTGCGCGTAGGATTCCAGTCGGTTACGTCTCGTTTTATAACGTTTTGGTTTTGGTTTATGGTTCTTGTTTCTTATTTATTTTCATCAGTGATCCTTTAGTTATTATTATTTTTATTTAACTCTGATTTTCCCTCAATTTTGGTACATTTTAAACTTTTTTTTTATCAAGTAAATAATTTATTTAAATATTTCCCGTTTGCCTTTTATTTTCACTTTTTTATTCTCTCTTTTTAGATTGATTTCTGCAGACTTGGAAAACAATGAATTTTTAAGGGAAAAAAATAAAATAAATTTAAAGTTCATGAAATGTGAGTATGTTCGATTGTCTAACCTTCAATGAATTTCTCGTTACCAAGTTGACGTTAAAATATACATATCAACCACGATTGTGTCATAAATTAATGACGGGTGAGAGCTTTGAGCTTACAACTCATTGCTTTATTCTTCTCGATTACTCTGATGAGCTTTCATTCTCATCAAAGTCTTGCATGACAATTAAGGCTCGTGTCTTGTAAGTTACGTCAAATGCTTGTCTATTGTTTCTATAATCGCTTACCTTCATACCAATATGAACACAATTTTTACAAATAAACCATGATAGTTTCGAATAGGGAGCTTTTTTATATTTCATTATAGTGATCTCCAATAATATTTCCCCAATCCTGCACTTGTTTATGAAGTGAACAATCTAAAAAGAATTTCAACACAATTGAAACAAACCCTCTAACGGGAGAAAATCATTTTAAACTCACACAAACGACAGAACTCATCTCAAACTCACCTAACCTAAGTCATAGGATGTGAGATTTCACATCGGTTGGAGAAGGGAACGAAACATTCTTGATAAGGGTGTGGAAACTTCTCTCTACCAAAAGAAAAGTCCAAAGAAGACAACATCTGTTAGTTGAGACTGTTACATAGTTAAAAGCCAGAAACAGAGCTCGAAGAAACCCCAGAACCGAAACCCTAGAACCCAATGGCATAAAGTAAAAGAAAGTGAAGTATCTGACCTGAAGCTGAAGCAGAAGCAGAAGCCTAAGTGATTAAGGTGCAGAGGTCAAGATGGGGAAGAGGGGCACATGAAGAACCAACTCAAAAAGGCATCTTATTTTGTGATTTACATGAGCATTTTGGGTTGAGTCAGTACAGCACGTGCCCTGCTTCTCCATCTTGCTCTTCACACACCTTCTCAGATTCATAGCAGAAGTGGGTGTCTTTAGTTCTGCTGCTACAAATTAATTAAAGGCCTTACTTGGGACTGGGACCTCAAACCTTACCCACCTGCCCTTTCCACAACTTGGAACTTATAGGACCACTCCCTTATCTTCTTCTCTTATTTTCTATAACCTATACATTTTTTTTAGGATATTTTTGGGTTAAAATCACTTAAATTTAGTCTTTGCTGTTTTTAACGAGCCTTATAACAACTCAAGTCCACTCACATTGTCCTCTTTGAGCTTTCCCTTCAAGGTTTTTAAAACGCGTTTATAAAGAATACTTAGTTTCCCTCTCCAACTGATATGAGATCTCACGTAAAGGTAGTCTTCGTTCTTAATTTTTGGAGTAAATTTTTATTTAACTTAGAACAAAATTATAGTTTAAAGTGAATAGGTATATATATGTATGTATATAATACACGAAAGAATAGCTAAAACGAAAGAATATACGTCGATTATTGTATGTTATCAAATGAGTTGAGTAGAGTTTTTTTTAGTAAAACAAATATGAGATATGAAAGATTTGAACCTCTAATCTCAAATGAAAGAATATACATTGATAATTGGTGAGCTATATTATAACAACCCAGCCCACCACTAGCAGATATTGTTCTCTTTGTCCTTTTTGTTTCAGGCTTCCCCTTTAAGGTTTTTAAAATGGATTAAAAATATTGAGGGAAAGCCCAAAGAGGATAATATCTGTTAGCGGTGACTTAAGCTGTTACATATACTCATGTTAACAACTATGCTCGAATCATGAACAAGTTTCTCTTTATGCTAAATAATATAATTCAACCTATGAATAGTTTTAACCGATTAGAAGTTTAAATTCTCGAACCTATATGTTATGAAAAAGATAGCGCTATACATTTGCCTATGTTTTTTGAGCTGCTTCTGACCACAGAACATGCAATTGTTTATGTCTTTATCTTATGAAATGTTGCTGTCTCAAATCTCCCAATCTTCATTATTGTTTCTTTCTATAAATAATATCATACAATAATGAATAAAAAAGTCAAATCTAAGCTTATTCTCCATCACTATAAATGTCTCGATTACAAATTTTCGATCACGACTCTCTACAACGGTATGATATTATTCACTTTAAGCATAAACTCTTATGACTTTGCTCTGGGCTTCCCCGAAATGCCTCATATCAAGAGAGATAGTATTCCTCACTTATAAACCCACGATCTTCCACTAAATTAACCAATGTGGGACTCACTCTCAATAATCCTCAACAATCCTCCCTCGAACAAAGTACACTATAAGCCTTCCCTGAGGCTTATGGAGCTCTCGAATAGCCTCCCCTTAATCAAGACTCGACTCCTTTCTCCGGAGCCCTCGAACAAAGTAACACCCTTTGTTCGACACGTTAGTCACTTTTGACTACACCTTCGAGACTCACAATTCTGTTTGATATTTGAGAATTCTATTGACATGTCTAACTTTAGGGTATGGCTCTGATACCATGTTTAGTTGAATGACACTTTGACCTATATGGATTACGACCGTATTTATAGATGAGTATAATGAGGTTGTGACCCATATAGGTTATAGTGCCTATATATATATATATACCAACAAGATATATATGTATTTTTTATGACTCAATCATAAATCTCAAATTTAAGCATGTTAGCTTAGAGCAATCTTATGTTAGGTAACGTTCGAAAATTTTTCTTAGGAAGCATGCGAGTAAAGATAAAACATACTGAAAGGACCCGTGTTAGTCTATGGAGATGATATTCACTCTAAGAAGTACTTTTAGACGAGTAGATAATGTAATTATGTTGTAGGAGAATATTGGGTCCATCAGATACCAAACTAGATTCCAAATCTAGGGTTGACTCCTGAAACACGAGGCATTACACCTATAAAGTTACATTGCAATGCGACCACGTAAAATTTTAGACCTATATAAGATGCTTTCTTAAACTCGGTTCATGGAGTCAATCTAATTTAAGTGTTCTAAAATCAGTCCGAAACAATGTTAAATATTATTAATTGTTCATAACAGTAGTTAACCTTTCATGATCTTGCGTACATTAGAAACGGTTTTGAGACCGTTTAAAATGGTCAAAACGAGCCAATCAAGCTAATTGAAGCTATACCGAGCCTATGCAAACCACACGTGGCCATGTTCTTGTATTTGGGTGTTTTCCTAGAAGGACCTTCTTCAGGTCCAATTCCTCTTAGCCCATGATGAATTCAATCAATCTTCATCAATGGGCTCATGAAAAAAATAGATTTTAATCTAAACTCGGGCCGGTGAGAGACTTAACCAAATAGAAAACAAAAAAACATAATATCACGAGATGAAATTCACTAATTTTAGTGTAAGTTGAGTAAGAACTTGAAGAATAGGGTCCACTCTCTCGGGGGCTTGACAGAGATTTGACTTATATAGTTAGATTCTATACAAATTGTTCATTAGATAATTAGTGATATTTAAGGTGTAACCTCGAGAATTTTAAAACTATAGATATGAAGCTGAAATTCTTACCACTATAGAACTATCCCGACCCTCGATAATTTAATTAACCTAAATTCGATGAGTGATTTGCAAATAAGCCCCTATACTTGTAGGTAATTGACTTCCTTTCTAACTATAATATCATGCTTGATATCAAGATTGGCATGAATAATTATTGATTCAAACTTTGTTTCATGCTCCAATTGAAGTTTTCTTCTAATGATTATCTTTGTTTTTTTGTTTCTGATTCAAAGTCAATACAATGGACGGTCGTGATGAACTGAGAACATGAACATACAATGGGATCGGAGTACCCGATAACTAACGGCAANAAAAAAAAAAAAAAAAAAAAAAAAAAAAAAAAAAAAAAAAAAAAAAAAAAACACGATCCGATACAGCCAGCACCAAATAAGCGGGACGATGTGTTTTCTAAGCTACGTCGTTTTTATTTTTTTATTTTATTTTATTTATTCCTCCTCCTATAAATTGGATTTTTTTATTGTTAAAAATCTATTTTTTTTTTTAATTGAGTTTTAACGAGAGACCTCCCGGAAAAACTTGAATTATACGATCCATCCATCGATCCAGGATGAAAGGGGCGATCTTGTAGCTTTTGGTCTATATAGATAAATTGTCAGGTGCTCTGTTTTATTTTTCCGTTGAAGTCGAGAAACTCGAAACTTAAACGAGTCACTCATCTCTCGTTTTGTCGGGTATACTACGAAAAATAACAAGGATCGTGACCCATTATACAAAATTTAGGGTATTGTAGAGTAGGATGAGGATTCCATACTGTTTGAGAGTATATTCGAATGTTTTGTAAGAAATACTCACACTTTTATTAAAACCAATCAAGAAGATGAAACTACTGAAAACTCGAGAGCTACTTTATCCTTTCTAACAACGACAACCGTGTCGATTGTGATTCTGTGAGGTCACTGACAAGTAGAGCGAATATCCTGTCTCAACGGTGAATCGATCATTTGATATTTTTTCTTACGAGAGGNTTTTTTTTTTTTTTTTTTTTTTTTTTTTTTTTTTTGCAACTCCTACCCGTTTATCTCTTCATAAGTCGTCGGCTCTAGTCTCGACTTTCCGAAACTTAATGATAATACTTCCAGTTGCATAGTTATAATAATAGAAGAAAAACAAAAAAAAGAAACCTTTCCATATTAATTTGTTTATAACATGACAAAATAATATATGGACAACAATTCGACATATTCATGTGCATACAAACGTTGTCATTTTCAAAAGTACCAATTTTTGTGAAATAAAAGAATAATAAAAGTGTCATCTTTAGAAATCACAAAGTACCCACTACATTCTAGTACTTATTTTTAAAATAATGCAATACTTTAGAAATTAAAAAAAAAATTAAAGTCGAGAAGCTTATTTTTAATAGAAATAAATCGACCCCTAACCTATAAAAAAAATTCATTTTTTCGGTTTTGAACATCCGACATTGTCTTGTACGGTTCACTCCAAGCATCAACTTCTTATTGTGTGTAATAGTTCAAACCCACCGCTAGTAGATATTGTCCACCTTAGCCCAAGCCCATTACTTTAAAATACGTTTACTAGCAAAATGTTTCACACCCTTTATAAGGATGATTTGATTGTCTCTTCGACCAATGTACGATCTCACAATCTACCCCCTTGAAAGTCCAACGTCCTTACTAGCACATCGCTCAGTGTCTCGCTCTGATACTATTTGTAACAAGCCAAACTCACCGCTAACATATATTATCCGTTGTGGCTCGTTACATGTCGCCATCAACCTCATGATTTTAAAACGCGTCTACTGCAATTTTGATAACTAAAAAGAAAAAATAAGTATCATATTAACTTTCCGTGAAGTAATTAATGGAAATTTGACGGAGAGATTAAAAAAGAAAGCTTAGGAGAAAGAAGAGCCTGAAATGCAAATGAAGCAAAGTTGAAGGACCAAAGTGTAAAATTCTAAAAAATATATTTATAATAATTAATAAATATATTTTAAGTGTAAAAAATGATGCATATAATTGAGAAGAGAGGTGAGGGAACATTAAATATACTCTTTCCAAACAGTGGCCGAGACAACCGTATATTAATTCATCCCTTCACATCTTTAATCGATTCCCAATTAACTCACCTTTCTCTCTCTCTCTCTTCGGTGCTTTTCCGGTGAGAAATGTAGTGGCGAGCACCATCGGAGCCCGGCGGTGAATTTCAGAATCAGTTGGATTGCAGTGTCGAGCTTGGGGACGAGTACGAGGAGGAAGAAGAAATGCCGCTGAGTAGGTACCAAATTAGGAACGAGTACGGCTTGGCGGATCCTGAGCTGTACAAGGCCGCCGATAAAGATGATCCCGAAGCTCTTCTTGAAGGAGTTGCCATGGCTGGCCTCGTTGGAGTCTTGCGCCAACTCGGTGACCTTGCGGAGTGAGATTTTCTTTCTTTCTTTCTTTTCTTTTTCGTTTTCTTTTACTACTACTGTTTTTCTTTTCTTTTTTAGTGGATTGTTCTGATTCTTCTCAATTGTGGATGTTTGATAATGAATGAGTGTTTCTTCTTGGAATTGGGGATGGTTTGTGAGTTGAATGATTGGAATGAGCGTTGAATTGAGAGGTTTGTGTTGAATCAGAGTTTTAGGAGTAAATTGTAGAATCAGTTGACCTTGCCTTAATTAGGTTTTGGATTTAAATTAATGTGATGAGTGAAATGCTGAACGCGAGAGATTTTTGGTTTGTTTCTAGAATTATCGGCTTGAATTCTCCTTCTTTCAATCCATTTTGCTCTTTCTGATAATTTAGTTTCCAAGTTATGTTCTTAAGACTATTTGATAACGACTAGCGACTCGTATACGACTTGATTAATAGCTGATTAACTACTCCATAATTCCTAAAACTTTATACTAATCTTTGGTTTGCCGTTTACATATGGGTAAAATATTTGCATAGATTCTAATCTTTACCTTCTCAAATTTTCTGTAGTTTTAATTGTAATTTTGGTAATGTTGATTAACTTCAGCAGCTGAGCTTCTTAATATTTCTGTTGAGGACTCTGAAAAATAATTGGCATGAGTTAATAAGCTTGACTTAACCAAAAGAACTTATTAACCTAGAGCGATTTTAGAATAAAGACTTGACTTAGCAAAAAGAACTTATTAACATAAACTGATCTTAGGATAAAGATTTAGTAGTTATTAATTTGAAAGTTTAGGAGATCAAGGATTTATGATTAGAAAAACTGAGTAGTTATTGATTTGAAAGTTTAGGAGATAAATTAAGAAGATTTAGTAGTTATTAATTTGAAAGTTTAGGAGATTGATTATGAAATCTCCTATAACTCTAAATACTCAGAAGAGGTAGGTTATTTAAAAAAAAAAAAAATAATAATAATAATAATTAATAAAGCACAAGTGCTTAAGGTTCCTCTATTCAAAAGCTCTTTTCCCTCAAGTTGTTCTTTAGATTCAGTTATTTGTTTCGACATATTTCGATCGTGGGCAATTTCCAACATTTGGTATAAGAGCTCGGATGTCGAAACAAATGTTGTCACCACACGAAGTTGCTGGAGGAGATGTGAAATAATAAGGAGCGGAAGGGAGGGGAGTGTAACGCTCTAGTACCCATTACTCACGAAGAGTAATTACGCAGCATGATCGATAAAGATGCGTGTTAACTTACAAGCTAGGGCATATGGGATGCCGTCGAGCATGGTACATATGTCTGAACAAGAGGTTAAAGAGTCTAAACTTCATGAAGTGCTCACAAGAACATAAGAAACGGTGGGGTTGAAACACTCATCGTTGGCGTGTACGTTGATGACCTGATCGTCACTGGCTGAAGTGTGGAAGGCGTCAAAGAGTTCAAGTAGCAAATGATGAAAGAATTTGAGATGACTGATCTCGAGTTACTCACATACTACCTCGGTATTGAAGTGGACCAAAGGAAAGATTGCATCACCCTAAAGTAATCGGCCTATGCTAAGAAGTTGTTGCCGCAATTTAAGATGACAGAATGCAACCCGACCAAGTATCCCATGGAAGCAAAGTTACAACTCAGGAAAGATGTTGAAGGAAGCTTGCTGAATTCCACTGAGTTTAGGCATGTCATCGGAAGTCTAAGGTACTTGACTCATACTTGTCCGGACCTTTCATACGCTGTTTGAATAATGAGTAGGTACATGGAAAAGCCCACTATGATGCATCAAGCGGTTAAGCACATTCTCCACTATGTGAAGGAAACCACAAGCTATGTGTTGAAGTATCAAAGAGGACGAGGTCCTGAAGAACTAGTCGGTTTTACTGATAGTGATTTAGTTGGAGACATTGACGATAGAAGAAGCACCGCACGAATGACGTTTTATCTCAACGGAAATTTGATCTCTTGGCAATCTAAGAAGCAACGAACTGTGACATTATCATTCTGTGAGACCGAGTTCATGGCAGCAACTGCTGCGTCATGCCAAGCATTATGGCTGAGAAATTTGTTGAGCGAAGGGACTAGAAGTGAACTAAAGCCAATAACTCTCTACATCGATAACAAATCCGCGATTGCACTGATGAAGAATCCAATATTTCACGGACGCAACAAACACATTGACACTTGCTTCCACTTCATGTGTGAGTGTATTGAGAAGAGACAAATCCTTGTGGAGTCCATATGCACTAGACAACAACGTGCAGATATTCTAACCGAGGCCCTAGCAAGGGTTAAGTATGTAGTGATGCAGGAATTGCTGGGAGTAAAAATTTCGAACAAAGTCAAGCTTATGGAGTAGAATGTGAGTTAATAAGCTTGACTTAGCAAAAGAAATTATTAACCTAGAGCGATTTTAGGATAAAGATCTAGTAGCTGTTAATTTGAAAGTTTAGGAGATCAATTAGGAAGATTTAGTAGTTATTGATTTGAAAGTTTAGGAGATCGATTAAGAAAGATTTGAAAGTTTAGGAGTTCGATTAGGAAGATTTAGTAGTTATTGATTTGAAAGTTTAGGAGATTGATTATGCAATCTCCCCTATATACTCTCTACTCATGAGATGTATGTTATTTAAAATAATAATAATAATAATAATAATAATAAAAAAGCATAACTGCTTAAGGTTCCTGTATTCCCCTCAAGTTGTTCTTCCGCTTCATTGTTTGTTTCGAAAGATTGTGAAAAATTGAAAGGATTTGTTTCAAATATTTTACTAGCGCTCTAGGACTCTTTTTCACCTCTATAGTATTTAAAGAGATTTCCCCCTTGAGATATGGCTTCATCTTTGTTTCTGTTTATTTGATAAAAGGTTTGCTGCTGAGGTATTCCACGACTTACATGAAGAGGTCATTTCAACGGCTGCACGAGGCCATGGTCTTATGATTCGTGTGCAGCAACTTGAGGCAGAAGTTCCTTCAATTGAGAAAGCATTTCTATCCCAAACAAATCATACATCTTTCTTCACTAGTGCAGGTTAGTCTATCGTATGTAATGTTATACTTTTACTAACAATCATGTCAATGTTGTAATTTTCGTTCTATATTTTCTATTATTTTAAAGAATGTGATGTAGGGACTTAGAAATTATTCCTCTTGATTTCAAACTACTTCTATAAACAAACAAACTCATGCTCACAGTCACTGCATCACTTCATGCAAAGGCAGCACTGAACTTTCATGTTCATTTTAAGATTTTGTAAAAATAGTCTTGCTATCTGGTTGTTGATTTATATACTTTAGTGCATATATGATCTGAATACTGATTTATGGTGTTAAAAACTTGCAACATATTGTTATTTGTTTCTTGAGGGCCGCATGCACCTTCATCATGATTAAGTAATTATATGTATTTTTCAAGTTCCGACGAATAATGCGAAGATTTTCTGAAAATGAGATATTGATTTATCACAGTTTGGTAGGAAGGTTGGAGCGAATATTGCAAGATCTAATTAACCTTTGTACTTAATGTTGGCTTTTTATGCATAGAAGGTTGCATGCATCTAGGCATGTTGAATGTGATTATTTATCCTATCGAATCTTTTTCATATTTAACCATTTTGATCTCACATTGGAATGACTCAAATTCTATTGTTTTTTTTTAGATAAGGGCTAGTATCATTAGATGAAACCATCCAACAAAATCTATTTTATGCTTATCTTGTTTGTTTGAAATGACTTCAGTTCATCTAAAATGAAATGAAGTTTGTATTTTGAGGGTTCAAACATCTTAAGGATAAACTCTTAAATCACAATCATGAATTATATTGCAGGACTTGACTGGCATCCTAATTTCCAGTCTGCACAAAATCTTGTTGCTCGTGGAGACTTGCCTCGGTTTGTCATGGATTCATATGAAGAATGCAGGGGCCCCCCACGTTTATTTCTTTTAGACAAGTATGTTAAACTTTTGTATAAATGTAAAAGAAATATGCCTCTAGGATTTAAAAAGAAATTCTTTGACTGTCTGCCTTTGGAATAGGTTTGATGTTGCAGGGGCTGGGGCATGTTTGAAGCGATACACTGACCCGTCAGTATTTAAAGTGGAATCCACGGCTTCTGAGAGATCAAATATGGTGCCTCAAAGGGAGAAGAAAATTCGTAAAGTGAAGGTATATTCAATATTGTAGTTAATTTAATGCAGCTCATCCATTGTCTCTCTCTTTCTCTTGCTCTTACTAATTTGACTGGTTGGGCACCTTTTTTTTAGGCTAATTTATTTGTTTATCTATTTGGTGACTGATTGTTTATTTAACAGATCAATATAGTCAACACGATACGTTGTAATTTTGTCAAATCATCCACGAGTCATTATTTTGTATGTCTTCTCTAAAGATTACTTTAATTGAATAATTATTAGTCACCTACAGAATATTTTTATTGAAAACTAAATTTGCATCTGGGTGGCTTATGTTTGAGCCTCTGCATGTGCAAGTTGCTTGTGTTGGATCTCTTAGAGAAGAGAAGTCGTGAAGTGTGAGTTAATAAGCTTGACTTAGCAAAAGAAGTTATTAACCTAGTGCGATTTTAGGATAAAGATTTAATAGTTATTAATTTGAAAGTTTAGGAGACCAATTAGAAAGATTTAGTAGTTATTGATTTGAAAGTTTAGTTGATCGATTACAAAGATTTAGTAGTTATTGATTTTAAAAGTTTAGGAGATCCATTAGGAAGATTTAGTAATTATTGATTTGAAAGTTTAGGAGATTGATTATGCAATCTCCACTATAAATACTCATGAGAGGTATGTTATTTACACAAAAACAAAAAAGAGAATTAATAAAGCATACATGCTTAAGGTTCCTCTATTCAAAAGCTCTCTCCCCTCAAGTTGTTCTTCCACTTCAGTTATCTGTTTCGACATATTTCGATCGTGGGCAATTTCCAACATAAAGTTTATTTACCCGTAGGGTTCTTAAATTCTTAGAGAAAATATGTTCATTTGGGCTCATCTTACCTATCAATTCTTGGACTGTCATTTATAGATGGTATACACACCCTTCCTGCTTAGTGAAACAACCATGCATGACAGTAATCTTTTTAGTTTTAAAATATGGCTGCTTTGCCTCCTAGCAGAAGAAAGGACCACGCTGGAGGAATGGAGGAACGCCAGAAATTGGACCAACATCCCATGCCAAGTAGGGTTTCTAATTCCTTTTTTCTTCAGGAAATTTTATCGACTTGTTCAACGACATATGCTCACTTATATATACTTAATTGCTAACGTCAAATTTTTCTATAGACTACATCAGTTGTTTTTGGAGGAGCGCATTGAAAGCTGTTTTAATGATCCTTCACGACTTGTAAAATTGAAGAAAAGGCAATTTAATGGATGTATTGACTCCAAAAATGGCAAAAGCTACATGGAAAAATTTTTGGAGACTCCTTCTCCAGAGCATAAGATGATTTATGAAGCATCTGTTGCTGCACCAACCTTGTATTCAATTTCAGATAATACCAATGAACTGGGGCTTAGAATACTTGATATCACTACGGTGAGTCCTGCAAGCAAGTCTCCTGGAAGGGTAAATACATGCTCATCATGTATAGCCCAAGAAGAAGAATTGAAAAGACCAATCAACGGTGATGTTTCTGGTGAGGAGATTTTGAAGGTGCCTGAATCAACTGCAGATGTTGAGATTGAGACAACTCCCAATCTACAAATGGTGGTGGTCGAAAACCATTTAGAATATGGAGAAGGAAAAATAGGGAGCAGTATAGATGGGTATCGTTCTGATGAGATAATCAGTGAAGTAGACAATTATGTAGATGCTCTTGCTACTATGGAGTCAGAAATGGAGACAGATAATGAACCTAGATCTAAAAATGTTAACCTTGAAAAACGGAGAAGTGAATCTGATGCAAATGCCGACCACCTAGAAACCCGAGCTCAAGTATCTGATTCACGATCCTTGATAAACTCATCAAGATCAGATGATGGTAACAGTTCATTCAAGAGAGAGCAATCCAGTTTTTCATGCTCTGATACAGTAAGTAGTTTGGCCGACAACACTCAGTATGATTCTGAAGGAACAGCTAAAGCATTACCTTCGATTTCTAAAGCATGTATGGTGGATGTTAAAAACATGCCATCTAATCGGGATTATACCTCTCATCCTTATGAAAGCAATGCTGATGAACTTGGAGTGCTTGATAACACCAGTGTTGATGAGAGAATCTCAAAATCTGAAGAAGTACTTGATGATTCATGTTGGGATCCAATTCCTCCTCAACCGCTGATAGACTCAGAATCATGCCCATCTCCATCCTTATTGGTGGAACCAAAGTTGTATAAAAAATCATCTACCAACCTTTTTGATGTTGATTCACAGACATCAAGTACGGAGACCGACCTAGGTTGTCATAAAGATAATCACCTTGATGTTTCCTCTGAGACTGTTAGTCGTGCTAACGACACAATGCTATCTGGAGATTATCATATTCGAGACAGGGAGGGCGTAGAAGTAGAGGCCACATCTGAAAATTCATTGCATCTTTCAAATGTCTTGGGGGAAGCTGTTGAGATTGAACCGGAAGGAAAGGTCAAGGATACAATGCTGCAAAAAGAATACCAGGATGATAGAGCTATTGACAAGCAAGCCTTGCCAGAAATTGGATCGTCTCCTATGTCTTTATTGCCCTCTGAGACTTTATATGTTTCTTCTACAAATGATTCTTCAGATGACAAATATAATGATGTTGTCCTGAAAGGCGATGATACCGTAGTGGTAGCTGAAGGAAAATATGATAACTTACCAGTAGATTTATCGCAGGATGACAACATTGAAGTAGCTGAAGCAAAACATGAAGACTTACAAACACGGGATTTGAAGGGTCAAGTGGAAAATGTAGCAGATGATGTTCTTCAAGTTGAACAAGGTTTGACAGAAACTGATGTAACATATTCTGTGAGAGACGCAAATAGCGTAGATATGACAACAGCAGCTGATGATACCTCGGATGAACCGCAACTCCGTTATCCAAATGATACAGTCCATGAGATGCATTTGGACACACGAGATTTTGTGACTGAAACGGTTCATTCAGAAGGTGTAACTTTGCCTACCACTTCTGTTTCCTCCCATGATGAACTTTCTTCGCCAGGTGATCTGGATCATGAGGATTCCATTAAGTACAGTAATTTTGCAACTGGAAAGGTTCAATCAGAGGAGTTGGTCGATTCGGTGAACTCTAGTGACGTTGTGACTGAAAAGGTTCTAGCAGATGCGGTGGTTAATACTGTGAACTTTGGCGACGTTGTGGCTGAAAAGGTACGAGAAGATGAGGTGATTGACTCTGTAAATTGTAGTGATGTTGCTTCTGGAAAGGATCGAGCAAAGGAGGTGGTCGATTTTATTAGCTGTAGTGATGTTACGACTGAAAAGATTCGAGCAGATGAGGTGGTTGATTCTGTAAACTGTAGCGATGTTGCGACTGTATGTGTTCAAGGGGATGGTGTGGTTTTGTCTACTTCAACTGTAGCTAAGACTGCTACTATATCTGAAGTCACACCCAAGAATTTAAATCATTTCAACCATGAAGAAAATGCAAGCATAGATAAACTTCCATCCGGAACATTTCAAGCAGATGAATTTGCGACTGTTAATGATGTGAATGAAGTTGTTAGCACGTCCTCGAATGGTCATTTATCCGTATCGGAGTATATGAAGAATGCTTTACCAGAAAATCATCCTGGCTTAGAGAATCCTTCTGCAAATCAAAATGAATTTAAAGATGCTTCAGATTGTTCTTTGGGATCATTAACTGGAAAGAAAGTAAATCCCTTAGAAGATGAATTGGTTTCTGGCTATCCAGGTTCAGGGATGAATGATGGCATTCATAATTTACCCGTGCCTATGCAAACCCGATGTACTTCAGTTATTAATGATCGTTCTTCTGGCCGAAAATCTTTGGAACTACAAAATTTGGAATCAGAATCCAATTCTTCCCATCAGGATGATCTTAAAGAGGGCAATGAATTTACATCACCAGATTTGCAAGCTAGACACAAGGAAACGGAACTTGTACAGGCAGATGTTGATGTTTCCAATTCTTCACACCTTGAACAGCGATCTTCAGGTCAATTAGATGAAGAAAAAGTTGAACTGGTAAAGTCTTCAAATCCTGTCCAACTGGTACAGCCTAAATGCAAAGCTAATGAAGCAACAAATCAAGCTGCACATGCTTTATCAGAGTTATATATACAACATCCTATTAGCGATCGCGATACGACTGATTCTACAATGGATACATTACAGCCCGTCTTACCTAGCTACGTCCTGCTGCCTGAGGTACCTCAAGTCGATGTGAATGAGATGCCACCACTGCCCCCTCTACCTCCAATGCAGTGGAGGTTAGGGAAGGTTCAACAAGTTTTTTCTGCCCCACCTAGAACTGAGGATCCATTTCACTTGATATTACCATCAAAAGCTGAAGAGACAGGTACATGTTTAGGATCGTCAAGTGCAGCGACTTTACAACCCGAGAGCCCTTTTCATGATAATAAGCTCACACATGAATCTGGTCATGTGGTACATACCGCAACACAACCTTCTCCATTCTCATTGCCCATGAGTAGCCAAGAAAACCTTGAATATAATTCTGCCACCATGGTGAAACAGTGTAACAGTCCGTTTTCATCATTACCGCCAATGTCCTCGGAAATTACGGAGCATGATTCTCTCAAGTCTGAAGGAGAAAAAGTACAGTCTGAATTGAAACTGCCTTCAGTAGGACGAACAAATGACGATTTAAATTGTAAAAGCGATAGTGGATCTTCAAATGGGCAGTCATTCCGACCGTTTAGTTACTCAGCATCAGAAAGCGTATTAAGGCCTGATATATCTCATCATTTATCACAGGATTTTGAAGGGGAACAAAGAAACTCCCATGCTATGATGGCGCCGATGTCATTCGTGAAGAACGATCAATCTCAGCACGATTTGCCAACTACAGAGGAAGAACTAGCTTCGTCTTCTAACACACCTCTTATGCCGTCAACCTCTGGGGTCAATATGCCGAATGGAAATCGACGTATTTCTAGTAAGCTACTTCGTCCACGAAGCCCTCTTATTGATGCTGTTGCTGCCCACGATAAAAGCAAGGTTCGATAATATTTCATTACGTATTTTGTGAACTTTTTTGGTGATGATGAGCTTGAATTAACTTTCTTAACCAATTTGCAGTTGAGAAAAGTTTCTGATCGGATACTTCCTGAAATTGGACCCAAGGTTGATGAAAGAGATTCACTGCTAGCACAGATTCGAACGAAGGTTGAAGCTGAACTTTTCTCTTGTTATCTTTGGCTTGTATTACTAAATACAAGTACTTATGTGAGATCCCACATCGCTTGGAGAAGAGAACGAAACATCCTTTATAAGGGTGTGGAAACCTCTCCCTAGCGGACACGTTTTAAAAATCTTGAGGGGAAGCCCGAAAGGAAAAGTCCAAAGAGGACAATATTTGTTAGTGGTGGACTTGGGCTGTTACGACTTAGCTAACAAAATATTCTGATTGTACTTTTCAGTCCTTCAGCTTGAAGCCCGCAGCCGTAACAAGACCGAGCGTGCAGGGTCCGAAAACCAATTTGAGGATGTCTGCTATCTTGGAGAAAGCAAACGCAATTCGCCAGGTATCTCTTTACCCCCGACCCCCAACCGTCTCTCTCTTTGAAATGGAACTTATTTGGAACTATTAAACAGGCATTGGCTGGAAGTGATGAAGATGATAGTGATAGTTGGAGTGATTCTGAATAAACTTAAGCTTCAATCCATAAATACTCCATCGCTGCTCTACCATGAACTGGGTTGAGATTTCTCTCATCAATGGTAATTTCAGTAGTTTAGTGTTCATCTTCTCTAAGCTTCATGTATGTAAAGCAGCCGTCACATGTCCTCACATGTTCATCGACAAAGCATTACACAACCCGCCACACGAACGGTATACAATGATGAGAATGAGATACGATACAAGGTAGGATCAACAAGAGCTGGACCAAGCAGTTTTTCATGGTATTTAGTAAAATCTTGGCAAATGTAAATGGTGTTGGAATGGCTTAGATTTTGGTTATGTTACATACTTTTTGTAGTAGAGCGTCTCATGCATATTTCTTTTCTGTCTCACCTTATACTTGTGTTGTGGCCCCATATATTATAATGGCCCTCCTTTCTTGGTACAGTGAAATTCTTTGGTTCTGGGACATTTATAACAGTATATATATATTAATGCTATACAGACATTTTTTTTTTTTTTTTTTTAGCACGGTGACTCAAGTTACTCTCTCGAACTAGATAAACTGTCATGTAAATCTAAGCTAACACAAAACTTTATTCATCGTGAAAAGAAACTACCTAGAAGTAAACGTTGTCTCATGGCTTCCACAATAGAAGTCATCATCCGATTAGTGGTTCCTTGCTTTTATTTGAAAAATGTTAGGAAAAGAATGAGTGTTTAAAATTACTCAGTAAGTGATCTCTCAACTAGGGTCGGAAAAATGTTGACTTAAATTCATGACTGTCTTTAGATTCTATTTTCATTTTCGATTAGAGTTGAATGTGTAGTACTTCTCTTTACAATTTCATGTACTTGCACGTAGATTAATTAGGTGGGCTCATTAACGTTCACTCTAGACCTGACTATAAGCTAGCGCACACTTACGCTGTCGAACGTGGAGGAAAGGAAGGAACACCAATAATATTATGGGTGTACGTGCTCGTACAATACATAACTAGACAAGTAATTTATGATTACGTGAGCATACAACATGTATGAGGTTTCGTAATTTAAACCATAAGCTTAGTGATATGATGCATGTTGGTGTTGTCCTACATTTCATGACTCTATTCTTTCACAAGATGTACATTCATAATCATGGTATTTCCGTCATATGGTATAAATATTTATAGTTCATGGTGTCTTGAATAACTATACATAATTGTATTGATGGTGCCTCGTATAGCATACACATGTTCATATCGATAGTACCTCGTATAACGTATACATAATCATATAAAATTATAACCGATCAAACATAGAGGAACACATATTATACAAATCATAAACAATGATTCAATCCAATAACACATCAATTTAATCCAATTCATGCATCAAATAATCCAATTTTTCTACTATTATTACATTCATAAACTAATCGAATCATAAAATTATAAGTTCATAAAAAATAAAAAAAAAACTTCCTTCTAATTCTAAAAGATACACAAAGAAATTACGAGAAAAGCAACCACAACTTTTGAAAACAAAAATCTACAACCGAAAACATCTTCAAACAATGTTTAAAATACAAACGAATATCTAACGAAAACGAGCAAATACTCACTCAATGGAACAAGAAAAATTAGGGTATAACGATACGAAAATCAAATGAAAAAGTGAGCAAAGAGTTGATATCCAGAAATAAGAACAGATAGAGCTAATGTGAAGAAGGCCAAGAAAGCCATGCTAATGGAAGCTGAGGCCATGTCTACAAACTTCATCAACATGGAGTTATCAGAATTTTGTCTAGCATAGTTCGTCCTTGGAACTGCCGCTGATGCCGCCGATATCAACAAATATGCCAAAATCTGTCACCACCAACAACATAAAAACAATAACAATATGAACCCATTTGGTTGATTCATGTCTGTCTTAAAAATGAGGTACCTAACGATTTGAAATCGAGATCAAATACCTGATCGCCGATAAAGTCAATGGTGGCAAATACGGGTCGAGAAAACGTAGGTTTTCTATTAACAAGTTGGATGACTTCTCGAATTCCTTGGTAGACTGAATATACGCTCGAGATTATCGCAATTACCAGTAAGTAACTGCCATTTAGTGAGAATCGAGAAACTGAGTATATTTCAACTAGTCAGCATACTATATATTTTTTTTTTTTTTAAATATCCTTCATATTTCAATTTCACGTTAATACCCTAAACTTTTTTAAACCCGTTCAAAAATACTCTTAAACTTTTTTAAAAAGTTTTAAAAAACTCTTATCGTTAATATATGAACGGAATCGTTAGTACCACATTTTAAAAATACTTATAACTTTTAAAAGTAGCATTAATACTCTTAAATTATTAGAAATATGTTTTACAAGTTCTTATACCGATATAAATTGTTTATCAACGCTCCATAGATCATCTTTATTTGATATATTCTATCTTATTAGCTTCAATTTATGACTCAACCATTCTTCATTTCTCGTAATTTTCTCTCTCGCTCTTTTAATACCCTATTAATTCAAGGGGTGTGGTTCATTACTAGATATGGTGTCATAATATCATTTTAAATTATTGTTCAATCCAAAAACTCGATAGAAATAAAAGTATCTATACGGTACCTGTATTCTTCGTAGTCTTCAAAATTAAGACCCCTTCCATGTCTGTTGGAGGCCATGAGAACAAAAGCGAGAAACGAAAATATAAAACATAGCCATCTCAAAACCAAAGAGCTTTTCTTTAACGTGTCTTCTCTCTTTTTCCTCTTTATAATTGCAGCGGTTTCGACAACACCGATTGTTGGTGTACTCTTCTTTTCGACGTCTGGAGATGTACTCTTCTTTTCGACGTTTGGAGACGTACTCTTATTTTCAACGTCGGGAGGAGGAGGAGGAGCTGAGGAGATCGTTTCAAGGATTTCGGTGAACGATTTTTCATTAGGGTTCGACATTGTTTACAAGAGAACGGAAAATGCCCGAACACTACGATATACTTAAAGGCACTAAACTTACAAACATATATAATGTCTAGGGGTACTAAGTAATCAAGAGACAAAGAAAGTCAACGAGGAATAAGAAGTCAACGGGAGAGGGAATCACGATGAGAAGAGCAACAACTGTTTGACAGCTAAACCTTAATTTGGTCAACTCAAATTCGTGGCATCCAAATCACTTGGTCAACAAATTGTTGGGCCCAAAGTTTTGTCGAGCTAGCCATGTAAAGGCCCAGCCCAAGGTCAATTCAAAGGCCCATTTCAGAAAAATTAAAATTCTAAAATATTATTGATTTAATCTCTAGAATTTGATCATTGTGTGTATTTAATTATTATTATTTTTTTTAAGAAAATCAATTAATTTAAAAAATAGTGGTATATATTTAGTATTTTTTTTAATTGATTTCTCTTTGGTCGAATTTACCACAATGATACTGTATTTTCGATTGTCTTTATTCGTAGTCCAAAAAGTTGTCTTTGTCAACACAACATAGTTGTCCTTTTTATTCTATGTTGACTCCGGCCTCAGAGGTAAGCTTTTTGGCCATTTCGAATTGTTTGTTGACATAAACAAAGTCAAAGAAAGTCGGGGACAGATAAGACCTTGTAAAGTAGTAGGAGACACTAAGCCCCGAGGCAAGTGGAACTTGTATGAAGGAGTCAGATGCTTCTTCTATTCTTTTTCTCTCGGTTCACCACAGTCAATAGAACTCAAGAACATCTAATTTTCTCAAATCTTTGTATGACTGAAACTCGGGTATGTTGGTCCGACTTAGTATCGTTCATCCCATACTTGACTTATAATCAAAATCATAGCAAATTCGTAGGTTAAATTACACAAAATATCCCTAAACTTTGGGTAAATTTCAGTTATATCTCTAGCCCTTGAAATTCATCGTTTTAATTCTTTAAAAAAAAATTCAAGAACTATTTTTTTTAGCCGTTTCAAAGTTTAAGGTTTAAATGAATTGTTTTTTTTTGAAGTTTAGAGGATAATTGAAATCTCTTAAAAAAAATCGGGAAGGTCTTTGTATATTTTGACCTAATAATAAGAATGATAATAAAATAACGTCCATTCATTACAAACCGAAAGACAAAAGAAGTCCGACAAATGAGGTAGAAGAACGGGGCATAGTAGAGAGTGGGTCTTACTTATGACCTCTATGACCACCATGTTCAACCTTCCTCCTCCTTTGCATGACTCACACACGACTCCTCCTCTTTATGATCGCTCAGCTCAACTTATATTCTCCTTTGCATGGCTGACACACGACTCCTCCTCTTTATGACTGACATGTTCAACTTTTCTTCTCCTTTGCATGGCTGACACACGACACACGACTCCTCCTCTTTTAGATTAGATATATGGTAGGAAACATAAACACAGTTTAAAAATAAATTTATACGATCAATCTCGGCATGTCATTTTAAACCCTTAAGAATCAAATCATATTTAAAAAGAGAGGCATAAGGGGTAGGGTACCCTACAAAGATGTGAACCAAACTAAGGCAATTAGAGGACAATATTTTGAAGAACATGATATGAATAATGAGTGTTATCATACAAATGGGTCACCAACTATGGCCATGTCTGGTTTTGCACATGGCTGCCTTTGGTCTCGTTGAAGAAGAAGAAAGAAGATTACTTAGGAGTTGCCATACCACCAAAATCAAATACCTAGTCTTTTAAAGTCGAGACTTCAAAATTTATAGCTTCACAGTTTTAAAACGTGTAGTTGTTTCTTTGACCCGTTATGTATTGTCGTTAACCTCACGGTTTTAAAATGCATTGCTAGGGAGAGGGTTCCATACCATTATAAGAAATGTTTCGTTTTCGTCTCTAACCGATGTGGGTTCTCACATCATTTTGTTTTCAAAATCGCCCTCATTCAAATGTAGTTCTAGTTCATTTATATATTCGAGAGTGAGCCGGAAATGATGGGGTGATAGGGTTTGGTCCATTTGGGAGAGGACATGAGTATCATGAGGGGTTGAGAGCAGGTTAGAAGCGAAGAAATCAGGTAACGAAGCTATGTCCTATGTTTAGGATGGAGGGCCCTTTTTTTTTTGTTATGGTTCGAGACAAAAGTACTTAAGAGTGAGAACGAAGTAGGAGTCTTTGTCTTTAGTTTCGTAAATTCTCTTATCAAATCATTTCAACATTTATAGGGGATTTAGCTGTGCCTTCTTCTAAAGGCTTCAAATGTTTTTTTTTTTTTTTTTGGGAAGAGTTTTAAAATAATGATGTTAATGAAAAATTTTAAACCTTTTTAAAGAAAATTAAAAGGGTATTTTCGGAACACTATTATAGTTCGAGAGTATTTTAATTTTTTTAAAAATAAAAATTAGAAGGGTATTTTTGGAACACTTTTTTTACAAAAGTTAGAAGGGTATTTTTGGAATTCGAGAGTATTTTAAATTTTTTTTAAAAAAATAAAAGGGTATTTTTGGAACACTATTGAAAGTTCGAGAGTATCTTAAATTTTTTTATAAAAATTAGAAGGGTATTTTTGGAACACTGTTGAAGTTCAACCGTATTTTAAATTAAAATAAAAATTAAAAGGATATTTTTGGAACACTATTTAGAGTCGAAGAGTATTTTTGAAATAAAAACTATCCTTTGCATCTAAAACGGATGGTAAAACTGATAATAAGGATATTTTTAAAAATTTAAAAATATTATTAAAAATTTTAAAATTTTATGGATAATTTTAATTTAGTCTTAATAAAAATATTTATAAACTTAGTATTCGTCTTAAAATACATTTAAACATTTAAAAGTTTTAATAAAAATGGTTAATACTTTATTTATATTTTTCTTATTTGGTGTACTTCAATAACAACAATAATAATAATAATAATAATAATAATAATAATAATAATAATAATAATAATAATAATAAATAAATAAATAAATAAATACAATTATTGGAGGTTATACCAAGAATTTTGTAAGGATGTGACAAAATGAGGGAATAATAATAGGGAAATTTTAATTGTTCTAAAGAAAAGTAAGGGCAAATATGTAATTTCATTCATGGATGACATCAGCAAAGAAATTATAATACTATTTTATTGCTTGGGGGGTAAGCTAGTTATTTAAGATAGGGACTAAAAGGGAATTCAATTTTAATTAATGGGACAAATAAATGGCTAACTAATCAATACCTAAACTTTATTTGGAGTTATTAATTTCATCTTTTTTTATTTTTTATTTTTTATGATTTAAATCCTAACTACTCTAATATTTATTTCATTTTAGGTCATCAACTTTTTTAATTTTTTTGTTTTAAGTCCTTCCATTATTTGCAATAAAACGCCCATTTTAGCCTTTACATTTATTCTACTTTTTAAAAATAAATGTTTCTAATACCCAAATAAATGAGAGGTATATGAATGAACAAAAACCACGTGAAAGTTATTACCTATATGAACAATGTAACAGCCCAAGCCCACCGCTAGTAAATATTGAATGCTTTAGCTGTTACGTACTGTCGTTAGCTTCACAGTTTTTAAATGTGTCTACTGTGGAGAGGTTTCCATATCCCTAGAGGGTCTGCTAGGGAGAGGTTTTCACACTCTTATAGGAATGATTCGTTCCCCTCTCTAACCAATGTGAGATCTCACAGTCCACCCCCTTGGGAGCTCAACATCCTCGTTAGCAGATACATTAGCCCATTACGTACCGTCGTCAGCTTCATGATTTTAAAACGTATCAACTAGGCGGCAGAGGATTTCACACCTTTATAAGGAATGTTTCGTTCTCCTCTTCAACCGATATAGATCTCACAAACAAGGTACACCTTTCTTTTCAGTAGCTCAATCACAAGAACTTCAAAGTTAAGTGTGTCCTGCTTGGAGCACTTTCATAGGGATAGTCTTCACTCTTAGAAGCAAGAAGTAGTAACGCCATCCTATTGTAGGGTAATGTTGGGAGGCCATCAAGTGTTGAATTTAGATTCTGGACCTGAATTCGGATCGTGGGTATGGAGCAGTAACTAGAAAAGAAGAATCTAAAACCCTAAAAATTTCGAGAACAACATAAGTCGAGTTCCTTAAGGCTTGGTTTTGTAGGGACGTATGAAAGAACGAGGCATCTACGATGCCGAGACCCAATTGTGCTTGCTACCAACCGTGTAGGTAGGCGTTGCAGGTCGGGCTCGAGAAATTCAGGGACTAATACGTCGCCCTTGAACCCTAATTTGTAATGATTTTAGGGTTAAATCTTTTAAAATTATAATGTAACATTTTTATAATTGGAAGTTTGGAAGTTTGGAATTTTGCATTATTAAAAGACAAAGGCAGCTTCACTTTCATGTTCCATTCTCATTCCATCAGCTTCCTATCCGTATGGTGACCGGCTGAACCGGTTGCTCGCTTCCCTTTTATCTCCACCGTCGACTCTCTGATTCCATTTTCATCTCCACTTTCCCACAGCGAAGAGAAGAATCAGTATATCATCAGCACAGCCTCTTTCTTGCTGTAATTCCTTCAAATTTCTTCCCGCCGGCCATGATTTCCCCTTTCGCCCATTTCTTCTTCCTCCATTTTTCAATCGCCGCCGCCGCCGGAGCTTCAGCCAGAGCCCTTATTGGAGCTAACCACACCTCCTCCCGATTCTGCTCACGCTAAACCTTCGATTTCATTCTGACTTCCTTATCTTCTCCAATCCTTTTGTTTTCATGTTCTGTTTATTCTGTACAGGAAGAGATTAAAGGAGATTTATGGGATCAATGTCCGGGAACTTCGCCTCTCTTAGGTTCCTTCTGGTTCGAGTGCTTCTGTTCTCTATTCTTGTGATTCTTGGTCGATTCGCCTATGTTGTGACCATTGCAGGAGAATCCTGTAGCATCGGTGACTTCTGTTTCTTCTCTTTACCGGAAAATTTCAATTTCATGATCGCTGGCGGCGGCGGCGGTCGAGCCGGAAGTTCCGCTTTGTTAACGGAAAACGCAGATCCTCTCGTCATTGGATCTTCTCGTGCGGATCTGTATACGAGTGAAGATTGGATCAAAACCGTCCAGTTTTACTCCTCCGTTTTCCAAGATCTGATTACCGAGGGCTACGTATCGGCAAATTCGAAATCCTTGTGCATTGATACCCCAACAGGAGCGGACGTGTCGGCGTTAAAGGAGATCGGGGTTTCGGACTCGGTCGGGATTTTCAAGAAGGCGTTGAAGCCTCTCGTGATTAAAGACGAGGCTCATCGGATTCCGTTCGAGGATAAGACCTTCGACTTCGTGTTCTCCGGCGGTGGCCGATTGGATATTTCGCGTCGGGCGTATGATTTTGCTTCGGAGATTGCTCGGATACTGAAACCCGAAGGGTTTGCGGTGGTCCATGTGAGTTCTAAAGATACGTATAGTTTCAATTCATTCGTTGATTTATTCAATTGCTGCAAGATAGTTAGATCAAAAGATATAGATGTTCTTCTTCCATCAATGCCTTTAATTCGTGAATATGTATTGAAAAAAGAGAACAAGATTCTTGAAAAGGGATTAGTGGATGGAGATTCTTACAAGAAGAATTGCTCTGTTCCTGGGTTTAAGCTATCTCTGGTTCGAAATGCTGAGCCCCTGATTCTAGAGGAGCCATTGAAGCCATGGTTAACCTTAAAGAGAAATATACAGAACATTAAGTATTTGCCTTCCATGGCTGAAATAAGCTTCAAACATAGGTATGTCTATGTGGATGTTGGAGCTAGAAGCTATGGCTCCAGTATTGGGAGTTGGTTCAAGAAGCAATATCCAAAGCAGAACAAAACCTTTGAAGTTTATGCCATTGAAGCTGATCAAACATTTCATGAACAGTATAGTTCAAAGAAAGGGGTGACATTGTTGCCTTATGCTGCTTGGGTAAGGAATGAGACATTATCCTTTGAGATCAACAAAGACCCAGGTAAGGAAAAGGAGGAGAAAGGGACCAGAGGAATGGGCAGGATTCAACCTGTCCGATCTTTGGGTCGTTTCGATGGAGAGGTTAATCAGATTCAAGGGTTTGATTTCGCCAACTGGTTGAAGAACACAGTATCAGAGAAGGATTTCGTGGTGTTGAAGATGGACGTGGAAGGAACTGAGTTCGAATTGATTCCGAAACTCTTCGAGACGGGAGCGATCTGTTTGATAGATGAGATGTTTCTTGAATGCCATTACAATAGATGGCAGAGGTGTTGCCCAGGACAAAGGAGTACAAAGTATGAGAAAACATATTCTCAATGCATAGAGTTGGTTTCTTCTCTCAGACAAAGTGGAGTTCTGGTTCATCAATGGTGGTAACAACAAACACAATACATTCTTTCTTTTTGAATAACATTCTTTTGAAACCATATCTCATTAACATGATTATTTCCTAGAATCACATTGTTTAAGCTCTGCAAATCCAAAAGTTGGCTGATTTTACACATCTCCTTGTTGGTGTATAAACATTCTGTGTCTTCTATGAAACTGAAAATCATGTCTTCTTCTTCTTCTTCAGCTGTAGCCATTGAAATGGAGCTTGTTCGAAACAGGATACGTTTCATAGATTATAGAATTGTTTTATTTTTGAGTTGGAAAGTCTGGCTGAGTATGAATGCTTGGATTAGTCCAATTCGAGCCAGGAATGATGATATCTCAAGTGCTTGGCCTGCATCTGTTGCCCATTATCTATTTATATTTCGAATGGAAAATTGGTTGTTTGGATATTTATTTTTTTTGACTTGTCAACTGATAAAACTAACATTACAACAGGTAAGTATTAAGTTATTGTTAAATGCCAGAGGACCAATTTCTAATGGCAGGGGTTCGGATTTCAAATAAGCAGATAGTGATGTTCGAAGGGAAAGAAAGAAGTTCTAGTTAGGCGAAGTTACCAGATACTAACTAAACTTAAGACTAAGTAGCAGACACAAAATCAGCACTCGATTGACCCGATTCTCTTGTGAGTAGCATACCCCATATTTCAGGAATATGAAATTGGGTACTTAGACAAGAGGTCAAACAAAATAAGGAGAAAAATCAGGAGCAAACTACTCAATCGATCATGGACCTAATCACGTCCTTGAACTTTATGCAAAAATGAAAGTTTAGAAACTTTCATAAATTCATTAGATATAAAATTAATAATTTAGAAGTCTATTAGATATTTGGACTTTTTTAGAAAAAAATTCATAAGCTTATAGGTTTTCTTTTTTACTAAAAAAAAAAAAGAAAAAAAAAGTTTATAAGGGAAGTCTAATTGTAACATATTATATTATTCTCTTTGGATTTTCTCTTACGGGTGACTTTTAAAATGCCTCTGTTAAGGGAGGTTTCTGAAGTTTCTACGCCCTTATAATGGAGGTTGGTTGTTGAGGTTTCTACCCCTACAAAGGAGGTTTTTTTTTTTTTGAAGTTTCTACGCCCTTATAAGGGAGGTTTCTACATCCGGAGGTTTCTTTCTAAAGTTTCTACGCCCATACAAGAGAGGTTTCTGAGGTTTCTACACCCTTATAAAGAATACTTCGTTTTCCTAAGAGAGGTTTCTGAGGTTTCTACACCCTTATAAAGAATACTTCGTTTTCCTCCCAACCGATATAGGATCGTAGAGTTTTTATGGGAAAATTGTCACGACTTATAGACTTGAACCTAAGTGTCACGACTTATAGACTTGAACCTAAGTGTCTATTCATGAAAAATTTGTCACGGTTTATAAACTCGAAGTTAAGTAGTCTATCTATGATCAAGATGTGAAACTAATTACAAATCTGAACGGACTTAAAAATCATAAGGACGCCTGTTACACTAATAATACCTATTAATTACCGCTAAACTATCTTCCTTTGAATTCCTGTGGTAGTGGTGGGATGATAATGAGAAACACCATAATTTAAAATAATCCCATTATAACGAAGGAACCGATAATATTATTTAAGCAACCATTAACCTTAAACTTGAACAATTAAACATATAGATAAATCAACTTAATAAGGTCAAGAATTGGAAGAAGAGCTAACCCACTAAACACAAATGTCAACAACACACCATCATCCATGATTTTCTAAATATAATTCTGTTTGTTCAATTTCATTCCACATTCTCATCTTAACAACATTTTCCACTTCATTCTCTCTCTCTCTCCTCTCCTCTCCTCTCCTCTCCTCTCCTCTCTGTTTCTGCTCCCTTTGGGTTCAGATTCAGAGAACCCTCCGATCTTTCCATGCTTTAATAATACAGATTCTTCCCCAGAAAATTTGTGGGTATTTGATCTCTTCTGGTGGCTCAAATTCCTTTTTGAGATTCCCCTGGTGGAGGGTGTCTCAAAAATGGGAGCCTGCTGCACAAAAGATTCAATCAATGGAGGAGGAGGAGGAGAGTACATGACCCATGATAAGGATGAGAGGGATTCCAACCGGGGAGATGATGGAGCAGAGATTCGTCGTGGCGACGACGGAGCCATCGTTCGACTCCATGGATCCTCTGCGTTCATATCAATGTATACTCAACGAGGAAGAAAAGGAATCAATCAAGATGCAATGACGGTTTGGGAGGTAAAAGCAAAATTTTGGAATGATCTTGTTTGGGATATGATTTTTGTGTTGAATGTATTCAAAGAGAGTTGAATCAGAAACTTACAGGATTTCTCAGGGGAGAAAGGTTTGGTGTTTTCTGGAGTTTTTGATGGCCATGGTCCGTTTGGTCATAGGGTTGCTCGCCATGCACGAGACATGCTGCCCTCCAAGCTCTCCAAGGCTATCAAAAAGCAGCAGCAGCCATCACATCTCCAAAATGGGGTTTCTAAAGCTTCTGTTCAACCAAACAACAAGGAAGGAAATCAACGAAATCCATTGGTTTCAAGATGGGAAGCTGCTTTTGAAGAAGCTTATACGGATTTTGATCGAGACCTCGGCTTTGATTCATCTATTGATTGTTTCTGCAGTGGAACAACAGCCATGTCCATTATCAAACAGGTGATTACTTCAAAACTTTCCCGGAAAATAACATCCTCTGTCTCAAATTTTCTAGGAAAATGAAAAGCCATTCTTCATTATCTTGACCCTTTTGATCATCAGGGAGAGCATTTGGTGGTTGCAAATGTGGGTGACTCCCGGGCGGTTCTATGCACCAGAGGAGACAACCATCAACATATTCCGATCCAATTAACAGCTGACCAGAAACCAAATGTTCCAAGTGGGTATTGTTTATGCAATAAGAACTCTATCTTATCAAATTTGAGACAAATTTTTGAGATAAGACAAATGATGGCAAATAATTCATTCAGAAGATCACAAAGGAATGAACAATTTAGCAGATTTTTATGTTGTTATCCAACCTATTTGAATCTCTTGTTAGGAACCACGGACCTCCACAGTGGTATAATATTTGTCTACTTTGAGCTCTCATGGCTTTGCTTTTGGTTTTACCAAGAAACTTCATACCAAGATATATTCCTTACTTATAAACCTAGGATCATTTCCTTAACTAGCTCCCAACCATTTTCAACGATCCTTCCCTTGAAGGAAGTACATCATAGAATCTCCCCTGAGGTCTATGGAGCCCTCGAATAGCCTCCTCTTAATCGAGGCTCGACTCCTCTCTGGAGCCCTCGAACAAATTATACATTTTGTTTGACACTTCAATCACTTTTGACTACACATTCAAGACTCACAACTTCTTTGTTCGACACTTAGGATTCTATTGACATTGCTAAGTTAAGGGCATGACTCTAATACCATGTTAGAAACTATGGACCTCCACAATGGTATGATATTGTCTACTTTGAGCATAAGCTCTCATGGTTGTGCGCCAAGCGGGACTTTCTCTCAACAATCCTCAACATCTACAAACTTTTAGTTGAAGATATAACGTGATAACCAATTGAATTATACTCGATCCATTGGGACAATTTCTTTTTGGTTCTAATAAGGTGTGAAAACTTGAACCTATGACCTTTTGGTATCTATCCATTAATCTTGAGTATTATGTTTTGAATGTGAAACAGGCGAAGCAGAAAGAATAAAGAAATGCCAGGGGAGAATCACAACAGATAAAGAAGAACCAGATATTTTCAGAGTATGGGTACCAGATGCAGATTATCCTGGCCTCGCCATGTCAAGATCCTTTGGAGATTTTTGCCTCAAGGATTACGGCCTCATCCCAACCCCTGAAGTCGCCTACAGAAAACTCACAAGAAAAGACGAGTTCATCGTTCTAGCAACAGATGGAGTGAGTCAAAATTTAAAGACAAAATCAAAAGAAACCTATTCGGCATTGTTAAAGATAACGCTAATTTTTCAACTCTTACCACGAACTCGCAGATCTGGGATGTACTGACGAACAAGCAAGTAATCAACATAGTTGCTTCAGCAAAGAACCGATCCATGGCGGCGAAATTAGTAGTGAAACTAGCAGCACGAGAATGGAAACGCAAATTTATAGGGTTGACGATCGACGACTGTACAGTGATTTGCTTGTTCTTCAAGAATCCACCATTGCTGAGCAAATCAATGACGAACGTAGGGCGGCGGAGCATGAGAAGCCATCCGGAACTGGCATTTTCAAGAAGCTGTAGATCCATGGGGATCGACAGAAAAATAGGAGAAGAAGAAGGTGAATCAGTGAATAGAGAATCAAAGGAAGATCGGAAGGGTGTAAAAGTATTAAACAGAGTGAATTCAATGATGGGGATTTCACGAACCACTAGGAGTTTGAGCCACAATCAGAAAGCGCCCAAGTTTTTCTATGAAATTGAAGCTCGCGAAAGCGGCACTGCAATGGCGAAGGGCAAGAAGAAGAAGAACTAAGGATCTTATTTTCTTTTGTTGGTTTGTTCGTTTCAATTTTTTTTATAGAAAAATGTTGGTAAATTAATATAACCTTTAATATCATTCTTTTTATTTATTTTAAATATCATATAATGACGATCTCTCTTTAAGAGTTTTTTAGAACAGATTACTTTGATGATCAAGATACATTTCTAAACCAGTGATTTGAATCACCAAGTTTTTTATCAATGCCACTTGAATCACTTGAATGACTCTGACATCATACAAATTACAACCACAAGAATTTGCAGATTAAAAGCTTACCTCTCCACAAAGTTAAAATAGAAACTCTATTTTTTAATTCTAAATGTTAGATGAATTAAGTCGTTTAGGGAATGATCAATGATCATGGGTTTATAAGTGAGGAATACTAACTTCATTAGTGTATGAGGCCTTGGAGAAGCCCAAAGCAAACCCATGAGAGCTTATGCTCAAAGTCCATTAGTGTATGAGGCCTTGGAGAAGCCCAAAGCAAACCCATGAGAGCTTATGCTCAAAGTCCATTAGTGTATGAGGCCTTGGAGAAGCCCAAAGCAAACCCATGAGAGCTTATGCTCAAAGTGGACAATATCATACCATTGTGGAGAGTCGTCTTCGTCTAACACGGTATCAAAATCATGCCCTAAACTTAGTCGTGCCAATAGATTGGTAAATCCTCAAATATTGAACAAAGAACTCCAAAAGAAAAGGAGTCGAGCCTCCTCAAAGGCAGTAAAAAATGACTAAGACTCCAAAGGAGTCGAGCCTCGATTAAGGGGAGGCGCACTTTGTTCGAGGGGAGGTGTTGGATGATGGAAGTCCCACATCGGCTAATTTAGGGAATGATCATGGATTTATAAGTGAGGAATATTAACTCTATTGGTATGAGAGCCTTTTATATAGTTTTTGATAACCTACTCTTAACAATATTTAGTCTTCTATCATATGAATTAAAGTCTTAATTTATTAATGCATTTTCAAATAATTAACTATTTAAATTGTGTTTAATATTAAAGAAATATAAAATTATTCTCATTCAGTGTGACATTACTTTAAGCCTCCAAATAAATAGACGAGTGAATTAAAAATTCAAACTTTTTGGATTATATTTTTGTCTTATTTTTAGTTTTTTTCAAATATTATAATAAAATTTANTACCATAAAACCGCGTTTATTCTTGTTTGTTTGTTTTTTTTTTTTTTTTTTTTTTTTTCTATTAAAAGTTTTGAATTTGTATAATTTTTTTGGATCGACTTAAACTTGAACATACAAGCCAACATCAAAAACCAATATTTCTTCTCGACTCGAGAAAACCACTACGTTATCAATATATCTATATCCTTGTAAATTCAGCTCAAACTTTGAAATATGACGGGACATTATTTAACTCAACCGAAGTATAAATTTTACCTTTTGATTAAAAATGCAATGTTTTTACTTATTGAGTTATTTTAAGTCGACACATTTTTAATGTTCGTATCATACATATTCATGTTCATGTTATACCTTTTGTTTTATCAATTGTTATTTGGTCGTTGAAAGACAAAAATCAACATCATTCTTCAATGACACTAATGCAGCTAACAATCAATGCAAGTAGTCGTAATGTCCCAATTTTTTTTTGAGTTCATCTTACGTGGTATAGTGTCAAATATTCGAATCGTTAGTCCTATGGTCGAGAGTGTAACCTCATTAGAAAAATGTAGAATATACCTAATTAAGTTAGACTCATATTGACACGTGTCTTACACTAAAACCATCATTAGCATAAGAAATTCAAACTCTAGTTCTTCGATCGAACTTACAGAAATTCAAACTTCTGACCTCTTGACAAAAGTTAACACGTGTCTTAGCCAACTAAACCGGAACCATCCTTGGCATAAAATATTGGAACCCGAAATCAGTTCGTCAGGTGTAGAGAAACTAAACTCTCTCCCGCTCTCTGTTTCTCTCTGCCTCTCTCTCTCTCTCCAGCTCTCTGTTTCTCTCTCCCGCTCTCTGTTTCTCTCTGCCTCTCTCTCTCTCTCTCCCGCTCTCTGTTTCTCTCTGCCTCTCTCTCTCTCTCTCTCCCGCTCTCTGTTTCTCTCTGTCTCTCTCTCTCTCTCTCTCTCTCTCCCGCTCTCTGTTTCTCTCTGCCTCTCTCTCTCTCTCTCTCTCCCGCTCTCTGCCTCTCTCCCTCTGTTTCTCTCTCTCTCTCCCTCTTTCTCCTGCTCTCTGTCTCTCTCTCTCTCTCTCCCTCTCTCTCCTGCTCTCTGTTTCTCTCTCTGTTTGTCTGTCTCTGTCACTCACTCTCTCTCTCTCTCTCTCTCTCCCCTTCAAATAGAAGGCCCATTTCTAGACGCTTTCCATTCTGACACTTACAAAAGCACTTCCCCACGCACCCCACCGCTATCGTCCCCACTGCCATATACCCTTTTTCTTTTCATCATCATTTGCTTCTTTCAAGAACAAACGAAACCCAACCATTTCTGTACAAAAACAACAACAACTCCACATATGAAGAACAACCTTTCCCTTTTACTCATATATTAACAAACAGCTAAACATCACCTCAGTTCCCAGTTCTCAAAATCAGCACAAAACCCAACTAATAATTGTAATTAACTCATTCATTTTCAATCTCACCTAAAACAAAAACCCAATTCAGAGATAAACCATTACAGAATCAAATTACCCTTTCGCTGTTTAGATGGCTGTTGATTTCCGGACTACGTAACGGTAGGCGGCGACCTTTTTCCTCCGGGAGGCGGTGTTGTCGACGGAGATCACCATCTTTCCGGGTTCTTTTGTGGTGAATGAGTTGTGGATTGCTTCTTCATTGGCTGAAATTCTCCTTGGCTTCTCTACGGCGATGGTGTAGCTGCCGTCGGCGATTGGGATGAACTCGGCGCTGTATTCTAATTCCCAGCCTCCAACGACGATGTCCCACGTGATTGTGGCGCCTCCCTGTTGAATTTGAGTTTTAGGGGGTGAAATGGAAAGGGGGTTTTGAGTGATTATGATGGGAAACAAACCTCAATCCCTTCTATTTGAATGTTCACTTTCTCTCCTCCTTTCACGGCGAACTCCGACGCCGGTTTTGGGGGTCCATTTTGCAAGTCGCTTGGGCGATTCAGGCCGCCGTATTGCACCGGAACGTCCTCCGGTCGAATGAACCTGTTTCGAAAATTGAAACGAAACCCATTTTTTATTGCAAGAAACAGAGAGATTTGGAAGAACGGGAGAGATTTTGATGAACGGACTAACTTGTAAAGGGTTTCGGCAACGTTGCCTTCTTTAGCGATGACGAATTTGCTCTTGGTTCGTTGTGTTAAAAAGGGGCTAAACATTGAGTACAAAATACTGAAGTACCAAGGCACATTGATGAAAATCTAAACGCCCAGATCAACAAAATGGAGAAAAATCGGTTCAGATTTCTAATCATAACTCAAAAATCCAAATGGGTCAGAGAAATCAAGAGCTAAAAGTACCTTACGAGCAACCAATTCAGGGTAATTGTCTTGAAACAGCGAGAGAATTGAATTGGACGCTACTCGCAGCTCTCGTTTGGGCATGTTCTTAAGATCAGTGACTTGAATCAACGAATTAATCCCACCAGGCTTGAAATCGAGGAGATTAATCCCTCGTTCCAAAACTTGAACTCTCCATTTGAGAAATTTCTTAAGCTTTTCATCATCGCCGAAGATCTTTTCGTATATTTCCTTGTCCTTGAAAACCCCATAAGCGTTGTAACAAACGGGGTGTCCTTCTCTATCGTAGCCCTGCATATACGCGACGACTCCTTCAAGCTCCTTAAACCCTAGATCTTCATCGAGAATACCGTCGGCGCCAAATTCCAATCGCCATTGGAGGGATTTTTGAAGCATGGTAAGTGAATCGGGGACTTTGAAGTCTCTGGCACGGAGGAACTTGAGGAGGATAACGTCGGCGCGTTCGTCGTCGGATAAGAGGGGAATGCCCCACATGGAGGGAGAATCGGTGGTTGTGGCGGCGGAGAGGTTGTTTTTTAGGTCTTGGAGGGCTTTTCGTTCGGAGGATTTGAGATGGGAAATGAAATATGTGTCTTCTTTGAAGGAGGGAGAGCGGAGAGTGGCGACCTCCATTAGAGAAGAGACGAAGCTTTTCTTTGATGGAAATGGGGGTTTGGGAGTGGAAATGGGGGAGGCTGCTACTGCTGCTGCCACTGCTGGTGGTGGTGGCGGCGGAGGTTGTGTGGATTCCATGGCGGCGGTGGTTGAAGGAGAGCCAGAGATGGTGGGGCTGCTGGGTTTGGTTCAGTGTTGAGAATTGAGAAGAAGAAGAAGAAGATTATGGTTTGAAGTTTGAAAATGGAGGAGGTTAAAAATGGAGGAGGAGGCGGGAGAAAGAATAAAATCACGCGCCTGTGACATATATCCTGTGACTGTAAGATTCCTTTTGAAAATGAATGAACGTTTAGGGCTAGCTTCTTAGCCGCTGACTCCAAGCCGACCTGCGAGCCTCGACCTTGTACGGAAGGGATATGTTTATATATATTTTTTAATTAATTTATGTTTAATATTCTATCAATTTTAAAAGAATTTTAAATTTTAAAAATTTCACTTTAAACCGTTTGTTAATAGAAATTATATGCTTTGGGCTTTACATGTATCGGGATTTTAAAATATGTCTGTTAGAGACGTTTTCACAAAATGGAAGTCCCACGTCGACTGATTTAAGGAATGTTAATGGGTATAATCAAAGAATACTCTCTCTGTTCGTACTGAGCCTTTTGGGAAGCCCAAAGCAAAGCATGAGAGCTTATGCTCGAAGGGGACAATATCATACCATTGTGGAGATCGGTACTCGATTTTCCTATTATTTTAATGCAATAATTAAAAACAATTTCAAATTTGAATATTTTTCTATATTTTAATCTAGTAAATAATGAAATTCATTAATCGATTTATTTATATATTTTTAATTTCTAAATTGATTTGATTTAGAGCGTAGAGGTAGGAGAGGGGCGATCGGCGATAATAATTGAAGCGGCGAGGAGAAAATCTAGTGGACTGGGCCACGGCCCACGGGTTTGAAATTTTTTCTGTGGGACCCACCATCTCCCAACAAACAATCTCTCTCTCCTTTTTCNTTTTTTTTTTTTTTTTTTTTTTTTATTTTTTTTATTTTTTTTTTATTTCTTTATACTGTCGATTAAAAGATTTGAGATTCAAATAGTCTTATTCGTTTAGATTAATAGATAGAGCTACAGATCACATTCGGGCTGAGCCCGAACCAGGGGGTGAAAGGCTGCCTAGGCTCGACCAATCAGGAAAGTTCGACAAATATGTATCTACATATGTTCAAATAAAAAAAAACAAATCATGGTAGCATATTTCAAATAGGAATTAAAACGGAAAACGAGATCTTGAGGTCTACGTAAAAATTTTCTAGGAAGCATACGAGTGAGAGTAAAACATATTAAAAACACCCGTGTTGGTTTGTGGATAGTTTTCACTCTTAAAAGCACATGAAGAAAAAGAGGTAATATGATTATGTTACCGGATATGAGTCAAATTAAATTCAAGATAATTAACCGACCATAACATGCTTTTATTAATGATCGGGCCACTTTTTGGACCAAAGTTGAAAACATTATGTTATATATATATAATTAAGTGGGCAAGTCGGAGTATTATACCTATTTATATTGGAGAGGGGAACGGATATAGAAATCTTCTTAACAGACATGTTTTAAAACTGTGAGACTGACAATAATACATTACGAGTCAAACTTGAACGTAAGTAACAATTTAATCTATAAAGTTTGGTGTAACATGTTACATTGGTAATCGGGAAAAGGTTAAAATGGTAAAAATTTTCATTTCCAAAAAGTAATTTATTTTTTTATTAAATTATTTCTTTTGCTTTTTTTGGTTTGAATAAAAATCTTTGCTTTTGACTTTACTTCATTAGTTTTCCACTTTAATCATCACACATTTAAAAAATGTTTTATTTTAATTTGTTTATTTGATATATTATGAAAAAATAAAAGTTTATTTAAATATATTTGTCTAAATAAAAATAAAATATATTTTATTTTATTTTTATTTTAAAAAAAAAAAGTTTATGTCGTTTAAGACCACTAAATTAATAAAAATAGTATTTTTTTTAATAAAATATTCCTAAACTTTTAAAAATATAGAGTTGGTGGCTCGAGCAACCCTAATAGAGTTCACGACTCAGCCTAACTCAACCCTCTATTTTCGTGTTAGGTTGTTCTTTTTTTAATTATTAAAAAAATTCAACTTATCCATAATATATATTATAATAATAACTAAAATCTTATAAAGTTCAAATATCAAACATTTACGGTCACAACATATAACTAACATCGGTTACAAATGTTAAATATTCTTAATATATGTAAAAGTAAGGTATGGTAGGGTAGGTTCGGGTTGAGTTGGGTTGTGACCCTATCTTCAGGTTGGTCTGGTTGTAGGATCATATAACTCGATCAATGCCTAGTATAAACGTACTTTGAACAAAATTTGATAGTCTCTGAAGTGAGGTTTTCTTATTGATGATAGTGACGATATGGATGATAGATGACTCTTATGGATTGGGTCACACACGTGCTATAATGACAAGTACAATGGGAAGAAAGGTTGTAAGGTGGAGTGAATCCGGAAAGACTATCTCAGTCCGGATTGTTCTCTACAACTGGAGAACATGAAGTTGGAATTGCTAGTAATCGCTGATCAGCATGTCGCGATGAATATGTATTTGGGTCCTGTATACATCGACCACCATACAATGAAAGAGATATCCTCACAAAATAGCTTGGAATCGAGCCGGTGAACAAAGATAAAAGTGGGTGAATCTCGATAGGTAACCTTAAAAAAGACATTTAATGTATCAAACAAACAAAGATGATAACAAAAGCAACTGAACTAACGTTGTTTCTTGCTTTTTGACGAGCTGAAATGAAGGCTGATGTCCTCCATAGAGAGAATGGTTTGACCACTCACACACATATCGATATGTCGTTCTAGCTTCAACTTATTTGTCGTGTAACGGCTCAGATCCACCGCTAGCAAATATTGTCCTTTTCGGGATTCTCCTCAAGGCTTTAAAACGCGTTTGCTAGAAGAAGATTTCAACACCCTTATAGAGGGTGGTTTGTTCTCCTCCCCATCAATGTGGGACATCACAATCCACCCCCTTCGCGGCCCAGCGTCCTTACTTGCACACATCACAATCCACCCCCTTCGCGGCCCAGCGTCCTTACTGGCACACCACCTCGTGTCTACCTCCCTTTGAGGAATAGCGAGAAGGCTGACACATCGTCTGGTGTCTGGTTCTGATACCATTTGTAACAGCCCAGATCCATCGCTCACAGATATTGTCCTTTTTTGGCTTTTCCTTTCGGGCTTCCCCTCAAAGCGTTAAAACACCTCTGCTTGAAGAAGGTTTCCACACCCTTATAAAGGGTCGTTTGTTCTCCTCCCCAACTAATGTGGGACATCACATGTCGATTTTCTTTAATTCAGTTTGCTCGTTTAGACTATGTTGAACCGTCTTGATATTGTTTCTGACATAATGAATGTTAGAAAATGTTAGTATAGCTACTATTTTAAACGATCAATAATATTTAGCATAGTTGGACACTGGTTTTAGAATAGCTGACTCAATGAAGAGGCTCTAAGCTCGATTTTCTTAATGAGTGGAATATCATAGGTAAAATAGAATTTAGGTTTAACTGAACGTAGGAAAGATCAGCCAGGGTGAGTTTAGAAGCACCAAATTGAGTTTGAAACTGTACGGGAACTCATTGTTGGCACAACTATGATTTTTATGCAAAATCTCATGCGATTAATTATTCTCATACGTTAGTACGAATGTGTACTGACCCAACTAGAGGCTCACTTTAAGATCGCTACTACATGCATGACCTAACATTTATTTAATTTTTCGTTCGGGATCTCGAATATCACAAAAAATACTATGCATTCAAATCCACTCGAGAATGAAACATGAACCTAAGCCTAAAGAATTGATTTTAGGTCCCATAAAACACAAAACTATTATTGCATGCGCTTGCATTTCTCGATCGTAGCAATGGGGTCACTTACTGAGTAGTTTTCATTAAGCAACGGTCTCATGTACGGGATGACGAGCATGTTGAGGAGGCCATGGAACAAAGCCATAAATAGAGGGTATCATTTTGGATGTCTAGTCGTGCTAAGGTGAGGTCGACTCGTTCTCGGCTCCTTATCAGCTAACTCCTCCGACGCTTGTCTCGCTATGGAGAGCCACGTGGCCGTAAAGAAGTGATAATAAATGTTGGAGGTCAGCCCTAGATATTAAGGCAAATTTGAATGAGATCCCTCAGGTTGAAGCAATTATTTGTTGACCATTACTTACGGTCTAATCTAATGTGTGTGTCTAAAAGGACATCTCATGCTTTTATTGATGTCTTTTCCTTCTTCACTTGCTTCCAATTTCATCTGCACATACTTACATTTTCATTAATTTTGGTCAAAGTTTCGTGAATTCGACGTCGTATTCAAAGAAAAGTTGATGGAGTTTTTATAGTGTCGGGCCAACTGATGATGAATTATTTAATGTATCTGATGTAATAGTCACTTAAATATTGTTCGGTACATATATGTATATATATCTATATATGTACGAGCAAGGATTATACTGTAATATTGAAATTTGAGTTTTTAGAAATTTTGTTGAGGCATCTGGCATTTTTTGTTATAAAATATTATTGAATTTATTACGATGTTTTACATTTTTTTTAATAGAAATTATCCGTTAAAATTTTATTCGAGAGGAATATTTCTTAAAAATATATTAAAAATGAGAAAAAAATCTCAATTCTCGTGAATTCCTTGCAAGGATGGAGACGGAGGAGGCGTCCCGACCCTGTAGATATAAATGAGAATTTTTGTAGAAATGATAATTGAAATAGGAGGTAAGGATGGGGACGGGGAAGACGTCCCTGCCCTGTAGACATAATTCCCGCTCCAATCCTTACAAAAATAAATGAAAATTTTAGTGAAAATGATAATTGAAATAGGAGGCAGAGACCTGGAAGACATTTCCGCCCCGCTCTTATCCTCAAAAAAAAATAAATGAAAATTTTTGAGAAAATGATAATTGAAATAGGAGGCAGAGATGTGGACGGGAAGACATTCCCGCCTCGTAAACATAATCTNTTGTGTATTGTGTTCTATGTTGTGTGTGTTGTGTTGTAAAAAATATGTAGAGGTGAAAATGATAATTAAAATAGGAGGTAAATATGGGGACGGAAAAAACGAGAGTCATCTCGAGTGAAGACAAAAATCATATTCTCTATTCCCGACCGTGCCGTTGTACGTCTTCATCTCCTCCAACCTTTGGAGGAACATCAATGAGCAGAGTCGTCTTGTTCATAAGGCTCCACTGCACATTTCTCCACACTTCTGAGCTTGCAGCCGCCTTTAATGGCGTTCTGTCTTAATCACCATTCTATTTCTTCATGAATTTGGACTGTTCCCTCTTTTACCCTTCTCATTCAAAGTTTGTTTTGGGCTTTGCTGAATTATATATGATATACATCCCGTTCTCCGCCATTCAGACATCGAGATTGAGTTGCCGGTGTTGGAATTTATGCCTTAAAGCCTCGACATTAATTATTTAGTTTCTAACAATAATTTTTATTATTTTATTTGTAATTTAATTGTTATGAAAATCCAACGTTATTAATATAATCTTGAACAGTATGTGGTTGACATACAAAAGGATAGTGTTCAAGTAATAACCTAAAGAGTTAGTATATGGATAAGGTTGGGTGCCTTATCCTAGTAATACTATTGATACGGCCCACTTTGTAATCATTGCAAATGATTTGATCCAAATCGTTCATGTGGAGACATATAAGTGGGGGTATCGTATACAATGAGTTTGTATAAGACTGGACCAAGAAATATTTAATCTCTTTTTGTAAATCCGTTAATTGAGAAGATTAATATTTCACATGATGATCACATGCGACTCGATCTTAATCTTGAATGAGTTATGAACGGCTTGTTCTTTAATGCTGATTCAATATGCCTACCATTTTTGGGACTTGACCAAATAGGGAGTTGAGAACATAATATCATGAGATGGAATTCACTCATTTCCATGTAAGGAAAGTTAGATGAGTTGTTCTCAAAGTATTGATTTCGGAACTTGAACAATGGGGCGCCGCCCTCTCATTGGCCCGAGAAAGACTTGTTTATGATTGGATTATAAACAAATTATTCATTAGAGAATTAATGGTACTTAAGGTGAAAGATGTAATTACAGGGGTAAAACAGACTTTTGACCCAGCTGTAACTATGAACAATTCGTGAAGGATCGACTTGCTTGTAATGATTATATCAATGGACATAACCTGTCCTACAGTGTATAAGAGTGCAACTATAGGTCTACACTGGAGTGACCTATAGTAAATTAACGAAAATTGATTAATTAAAGAGTTTAATTAATTAATTTTATATAATTAGAATTTATAACCGGTAGGTCATAAAGTTTCCTTGCTAGCTCATAGTAACTGTGAAAAGTTCAATTTATTCGAAAGAATATATTAGATATATTAAATATATATAAAAAAATAAATTTAATTTGAAATGTAAATTTAATATTTAATATATTAAATAAATAGAGAAAATATATTTAATTTGAAAGTTCAAATTAATATTTAATATATTAGATATGTTAAATATAAATGGAGAAAAATATATTAATTTAAAGGATTTAAATTAATATTTAATATATTAGATATATTAAAAATATATATATTTATTGTATTTGATACATTAAATATTAAACAATGTATTTAATACATTAAATAAAAATATATTTGAAATTGGAATGAGATTCAAATCTATTAAATATATATTAGGATATTTTATAATATCTAAATATAATTTATATGAGGTATAATATCCTAATATATTAAATATGTAAATATATTATTTGACAAATATTCTTTGAGAGTTCAGTGTTTGACAAATATTCGAGTCATAGTAAAGAAGATCTTCTGCATAGTTGGAATACTTCGACGAGTCTTGCAAGCTAGGGTTTCTACAACGTTAGAGTTCTTACTCTTCTATTTATTGCTTTGTTTTAATTCTTAATAAATTTCAAAACGGTTCCCAATGCTTTCGCTACATGGATGAAGAGTTCATTCCCTTCAGCTGGAAAATCGTTGAAGTGGAGCTTTTCTAGTGTTTGAAGAGAGAAAAGAGAGTTCAGTGTTTGTAGCATTAAAACCTTAAAGAACGGAAGTAAGGTTTCTTCACCAAGCTGAGAGAAAGCTCAAAGAAAATAATATCGGGTATCAGTGGGCTTTTATATTACATCTTCAATGGCTAGTCGTAGCTGTCGGGATCGCACCTCTTAAGAGTTTGAGATGTTAAAGCTTGTCAATCGTTATCATCAATTCAAGCAAGTTCTGATATTTAATATAATTTAGAGCATAACACCGTCTTTTTGTTCCACATTTATGTTTCTGAACTGTTGATCATTGAATAACTTTTTTGTTTCGTATATCTTAAATGTCCATTTTGGCAGTTATAAAATCTGTAGAACTGGTAAATTGTTGAATATCACAGCATGCATTTCTTGAAATCCCTCTCGGGTTGTTCTTCTTTTTCAAGTTTTGCTTTAGATTTGAAGTTTAATTGATTTATTAGATTAGTCTCGATCAAGCTAATTTTGGAGAGAGCCGTTCTAAGATCTAAGAGTGATCATTATAGATTCAAAATTATTTGTTACGTTAGCTTTATTTGAGAAAGTTTACAAAGATCGTAGAAAAATCTCTAACTTGGTAAATCCAACACTGTTAGCAGTGATCCCCGTTCTTCATCCCCACCCCGTTTCTCTCTTTTTTTTAAAAAAAAAAAAATAAATAAATAAAAAAATATATTTTGTTATTATTATTATTATAATTATGTTACTACATGCATATATTTATTTTTTTGTTATTATTATTATTATAATTATGTTAGTATATACATATATTTATTTTATTAGGTTAAATTTAATAATTATTATTTATTTTACAGCAACTTTTAAAAATAGTTTTTAACTATGTAAGTTGTAACTTTTTTTTTTAATATATATTTTCAAATTAAGTTAAATTTTTTTAACTAAATATTTAAAAATAAACAAATAAATGTTTTAGAAACTTTTAGGAACTAACATTTTACTTGTGGCATATACATGCGTCACAGCGTGGCGAGTATCTCAGAAGGATAGTATTAGACAACACGGGTGTGCCGGTATTGTACCTCAGCTCGGAGGTTAGATTATGTACTTGCTATCTAAAACATACGTCGTAAATGGTTTAGTATGGACACGGGAGAGTCCGATGCTTGAGAGAATCCGGATCGATGGATGTTCGGAATGTCCCGATGAGATGATGGGCACAAAGGTAAATTCCCAACGAATATGTTGAAACAAAATATACAAAATGTCCCAACTCAATGAACGAGCACGGTCAGAACCATAATTTACTTTTCACATTTTATTTCCTTTCAATAAATTGTAGCAACGAAAACGTGTATTTAAAATTTAACAAAAAAATAATAATTAAAAAAATGTAATTTTCACCTATAAAAAAAGCCCACTTTCTCAATTGATTTTCATTTTCAAATTAAACCTTCTTCCTCCCTTTAAACTCTCCGCCATGCCTTGCCTTTACATCACTACCAATGTCAACTTGGCCGGAGTCGACACCGCCGCCATCTTCGCCGCCGCCACCACCGCCGTCTCCACCATCATTGGCAAACCCGAAAACGTAAATCTTTTAATTTTTCTAGATAAATCAGGAAAAAGAAATTCGAATATTTATTTATTTATTTATTATTATTTGGGCAGTTTGTGATGGTGTTGCTAAAAGGGTCGGTGGCGATATCGTTTGGAGGCAGCGGAGAACCGGCGGCGTTCGCGGAGGTGGTGTCGATGGGAGGAATAAACTCCGCAGTGAAGAAGAAGCTAATCCACTCCATTGGAAGCATTTTAAATGAAAAGCTTTCGGTTCCGCCCGCGAGATTCTTTCTTATAGTCCACGACACGACGGCCGGCCGCCCCGTTTCATCAAAACTATGACTCTCCGGCTCGGCGGCGGCCAGTCCATGGCGGCTGCCTTCTTTACCGCTCCCAATTTCATTGTTTCTTAAGTGGTCTGATTTTGTGTCTGTTCACAGAAATATAATAATCAATTAATAATTTGACGAATTTGGCCGGTGAAGACTCATAATCTTATTTTACTCTCGTGAAATTCTCCATTTATTTTTTTAATCAATAATTTTCTTTTTGTAATATAAATTTTATTAAAAATAACGTCAATATAAAATATAAAATATAAAATTTAATATTATAGTATAGTTTTCCAATCTTTTTTATTTATCAAATTATTAAAATTAAAAAAAGTAATTAAGATGGATTATAATATATTATTGGCAACGAAGTCTTTAATATTCCATTTATTATCTTTCCTTATATGGAATTTATATAAAATTTAATACATTAAATTAACTCAATCTTCCAATTTAAATCATAAAAATTAAACTAATTTATATCTGATTTGGGTTGAATTAAAATTTTAAAAAATAAAAAATTAATAATAATATTTAATATTTGTAACTTAGATCGACTTCTAAATACTTAAAATTTGAACTTTATAAGATTTTAGTTATTAAGGTAACATGTATCGTAGATAAATATTTTTTTAAAGATAATTAAAAAAACAACCCGACAACTCAATCTAACCTGAAAATAGAGGGTTAAGTTATGAATTTATATTTAGATTACTCGGGTTTGTGAAGTAATAATAATGTTGTAGAAAATAAATAAAGTAATTTAGCCTAATATTAGTTGTCTCTAGACATGTCCGAAAAATTGGATATGTAACGAGGAGGAAAAGAAAGAAAAACATGACAACTTTTTTAAAAAATAATATTTTTATATTTTACTTTTTTTTTTTCAAAATTATTTTAAAATAGAAAATGTGTGGGTTTTGCTATTTTATTGAAATTAAATTAATAAAAATATCCACCGTCTTTATATTTTATCTAAAAAAAATATTTTTAAAAAAAATTTAAAAATATCCTGGTAAAAATTTCATTAATATTTTTCTAAATTAAAATGTTTTGATATATGAACGAAAATCATCTATTTACATTTTATAGATTATCTCCGAACTTTTTAATATTATTTTAAAAAAATTATTGCGTATTATTTAAATGAGTTACTAACATTTTGTTCATACGTTAATGGTATAAATATTTTTTAATTTTTTAAAAAATTAAAAGTTTTTTTTTAAAAAAAATTAAAGAATATTAATTCTTTTTACCCTATTTTTTAAATAAATTATTAATGTTTTTTTTTTTTAGAAAATTTAAAAGCATTAGCTCATTTTTATTAATTTGGCTCTTTTATTAATTATAATTTTTTATTAAATATTTTAAAGATTTAAAATTAATCTCCTTAAAAACCCTTTTTTGTGTGGATATTTTCGGTTTTTTTTTAATGAAATAAATATATTTTTAATAAATTTGAAATTCTAGAAAATTAAATAGATAATATTATTATGTTACACATTTATAAATGGAATCTCCACTACCCTCTCCCACAGGCTCCAAAAATTCCATTAATTTCCTTGTCTCCTCTTTAATATTAATATTGCTTAGGGTTTAATGTTGCTTAGTTTGAACTATGATCTAAAACTTTGCTGAAGAGAACGATTTGATCGGAGCTAAAATTTAAAGATATGAAAAAGAGAAAATGGAAAGAAATCTGATTGGAAATCGTTATTCATCTTTAAGAGGAGAGAGAAATGGCTCCAACGAGTAGTACTGTGGACACACGATAGGCATTGAGTGGAGCCAAGCGTCGAACACCGCATGGAGCATTACGACTCCACTCGATCTACGACATGCTGCCTCTACGCTTGATCCAACTCGCAAACCCACGTACCTACCTACGACCCGTCCACTCAACCAACCCGCAATCTAACCTAAGTGAATTGAACTAGTTGACCGAGAATCGAACCGACTCGAACTAGAGTGCTTGACCCACGACTGCAGATAAACGACCTGCACATGGGACTTACGACTAGCCTCCTTCCCGGCACGTGGAGGCGCGTGTAAGTCAGATTCTGGCCCGTTCGTCTTCTATTTCCTCCATTTTCATCCTAATTCCAATTCTAACCATTTTTTAAAAGGTGAAACATTACCTAATTGAAGAATATCAGTATTCTTGGACACCCTAATTGTGTAGAAACGCTAAACGAAGGGCACGAGTCAACCAAGTAAGTGGTCTCACTATCGAATAAATTAGACGATTCGTTTGATGTATAACGACACATGCCGAATCAGCTTTTAATTTTATTTTATTTAAATTTGAAAATAAAAATCAATTAATAATTTTTATGTTATATTATCGTGTAATAAAGCGATAAAGATGAGAAGTCTTTTCAGTTCCCGTCTCCGCCTCTTATTTTACTTTACATTCTCGTGAAATTTTTACATTTATCAAATTATTGAAATTAAAAAAATAATTAAGATGTATTATAATATATTATTTGTAACCAAGTCTTTAATATTCCATTTATTATCTTTCCTTATATGGAATTTATATAGAGTTTAATACTCCCATTTAAATCATAAAAATTTTAAAAAATAAAAAATTATATTTTTTATTGAATTATAAATAAGATTACAATCCAACGCAACTCTATCCTACCTTACTTTGGATAAGAATATTTAATAATTGTAACTAATGTTACAGTGTGCTGTGACTTGTGAATATTTTAAATTTCAACATTATGTGATTTTAGTTATTAATATAACATGTATCGTGAATAAATAATTTTTTTAAAAAAATAATTAGAAAAATAAATTGATAACTCATTCCAACCCGAAAACAGAGGGTTGAGTTAGGAATTTATATTTGAATTGTTCGGATTACCATCTGAACCAATCCAAAATTTCGAGTAGGTCCAAAAAATTTGTCTATTCGAATATTTAAGAATTAAGATTTTGATAATTATATTTAAAGACGTATATTTGATTATTTTATACATCGGGATACTTCTCCATTTATGATGATGACTATGGACGCGTACCTTATGATGATGATGATGATCATGCCTCGCATGACACCTAGGGGTTAGTTGACCTCCGGACTTCGCTACGGACAACTAGCTTAACTATGATGGGTCCAGGGGGTGCGAACCGCCTAGGATCCACACTCGCACGTGTGGGTCGTGTGTAGGGAAGTACTACACATCCAAATATTTGTCGAGATAGAGGTCACTCCTATAATGGTTTTTAAATGATAGATCCCTGCATCATGAGTTGTATGTGTTTGTATTTCCTGACCTCAATAATGGGTCACTTACTGAGTATTTCTTAAATTATAATTTACTAGGCTCGTCCCGTGCTTTTGGAGGAGCTACCTGTGACTCAGCATGGGAGAAGGAGACATAAATGTCTACTGAGAACCCGTCGATTCCTGAGCCATTTGTTCTCCTCCCTCAAGTTTAAGAGAAGCCACCAATTGCTCGGACGAGGTTTTTGAATAAAAAGTGTGCGGTGGGGAAAAAGAATTGGGAAGGTCGATTTGACTTAGCCCAATTTAACTTTTATAATTAGGTTAGGTCCTCCGAGTTAGTCACATTATCGAGTCATATAAACACCCGAAAAATTTGGCTGATAGAAGAAAAATCTTTTAATTAAAATTTTGCTGATAGAAGAAAAATCTTTTAATTAAAATTTTTTAGTATGTGGATCGCATCTTGAAATTTTCCGGGTTAGGCCCATATAGAAATGAACGTGGCCCAATTGATTGTACGAAATGATGGCCCATAACAGAAAGCTTCACGTTTGGGCCCAATGATGAATGGAGGCCCAAAGAGTCATCGAGTAGCAGAGATAAAAGATGGAAAATGAGGGCAAATGATGTTGCAGATAAGAATCTTGGATCAGAAGAAGAAGAAGAAGAAGAAGAAGAAGAAGAAGAAGAAGAAGAAGAAGAAGAAGAAGAAGAAGAAGAAGATGCCTTGCCTCAACCTTTCTACGAATGTCAATCTGGAAGGTATCGATACCTCCTCTGTTCTCTCTGAGGCTTCATCCACCGTTGCCAAGATCATCGGCAAACCAGAGGCCGTAGGGTTCTAACTCTCATCTCTCTTCAGATAATGTATTTGTTGTTATCGTGTTGTCGTTAGCTTTGCGATCGGTTCTTTTCCTTGATTTCTTTATTTTTGCTTAATTTCTCTGATTTCAGATTCTTCATTTCTCTCTGCTGAATGCATGTGTACTGAGTAAGGCTGATTGATTTATTTACTTATCGGTTTAGCCTTTACTTTTCTGTTTGATGCCGATCGATGAAGTTTTGATCAACTTCTTGATTTCACTGGCATTTTAGATTGGTCATGGAATGGAGTGAGGCATTTTGATTTTTTTTTTTTTTTTTTGTTTTAAGATGGTACTTTTAGTGTTCCGCAATATTTTGTATGATGGATCTTAGAATGTTGCTATTACTTATAGTGTGATCTATAGCTTTGCAGTTTAATGTTGATCTTATTGAATCATGCAGCTTATCAAATCGGTTATTTATCTTTTTAGTTGTATAACTCCTGCATGACGCTGATAATGAAACCTTACTGACGCAAATCCTGGTCTGACTAATTCAAGCACATTGAGATAACAATGGAAGANCCATAACCCATTATATAATATATATATATATAATATAAAAATAAATATAAGAAATTTCAATATCACTATATAAAAAGAGAAAATCAAAATTATGTAATGAAATATCGTAATATTTCCATTTCATTTAAATAGATAGACATTCAAATAGCATAGTAAAAAAAAAAACTTAGCCTTCAAAGAACGCAGACTAAACTGAGAAAGGGCAATAATCTACTAAGATAAGACCTAATGAACAATTGCAATATTAAACCTAGTTTTGGATCAAATCCCCTACCTGAATCTCTCTGTCGGATCCTGTTATTTCCTTTGTAGCTGGATACCCCGTAAAAGCAGCCCTCCAAAGGGTGCTCCCCTCCTTCCTAAAGGGTGAATGGACCAGCACCTCCCTCCATCATATGACAATAGTCTCCGTTATGAGCCAAGCTGATCCCTAAAATCCTCAATTTCAAATTAGACTAGAAAATTAGCATTGCCACAACAGATGACCTAGGTCCTTAGATGTCTAGTTGCAGGGGATATGGCACTGTGGTCTTGGCGCAAAGGATGTAGGTCTTCGAACCCAATCCAGAGTATTAACACCCTATGAAGCACCTGCCAAGTAAAGACTTTGACCTTCTTTTAAATGTTTGCCTTGTATAACAAGGAGAGGAGAAAGGAGGGAATCCAGGGCTGCAGAAACAAGCAACCTTCTCTTAGATCCATTGGAGTTTGATTTCCTTGTCTGAAGAAACACCTAGTGTTTTTTCCCCTTTGATTTCCTTGTCTTAAGAAACACCATTTCTTTTTAGTCCCTGAATCGAGGAATGAAATAGTGTTTTTTTCCCCTTTGATTGCAGTGAAGGTCTCAGCTTTTTCTGTGACAGTAAATCTTAAGTTAGTACATTAGAGTACTTTCTTCTCTTTATTCATCCCAGACATTGTATTCTTAGCCAATTCAGCCTGTTATTAAGTTCTCCGTGTGAGTCTAGTTATGAGATTCGTTGCCGATGTTTACGGAATTTGTGTGCTTATTTGCCAATAAATTGGATTTTGTCAAGTTCTTTCCTATGTGTTAACTTGATCATCTTGCTGGAAGCAGTATGTGATGGTTGTGCTGAAGGGATCAGTACCCATGTCATTTGGTGGTAGCGAGCAGCCAGCAGCATATGGCGAGTTGGTGTCCATCGGGGGTCTGAATCCTGATGTCAACAAAAAACTGAGTGCTGCAGTTTCTGCAATTCTCGAGACAAAGTTATCCGTGCCCAAGTCGAGATTCTTCCTCAAATTTTACGACACCAAGGCAAGCTATTCCAACTTTTTAAGCTGTCCAAAAAATGGATGGGTTATTTGCATGCATGTAGTCACTTCTCATTGCATTTCTTATTTTTGTTTAGGCCCATCAGAGTCAAGAATATGCACAGTGTTTACATGCTTTACACCAGAACTAGAGATCATGTAACTATTATCTTTTACTATTTGAAACAAATAAAGCACAACTCCCATTGGTTTTTTAGCAGGCATTCGTATCACTCATAGACACTATTTTCACGGTGGCTTCGTCTAATGTCTTATGCTAAAACCCGGGAATTGTCCTGATATTTGCCTCTTTCTTTTTGCTGCTGCAGGGGTCTAACTTCGGATGGAATGGCTCCACTTTCTAAATGTCTACTATGAGCTGCATCTGTAGTATGTCTTAGAACTTCTCAACTTTTATGTGCCGAGACATATAAGAACTTGGTATTGCAAACACTTCGTACTTTATCGATTATTATCTGGATTGACTTGTGGTTATGAATCATGATCATGGGAAGATTTTAATGCATACAGCTCTTGCTATGATCTTGTTGGTGGGCTTGCTAGGAATACCGCTAGATTATTCATTGATATCTTGTTTAAGGGTGATAAGTTGAAGTGTTTGTTTTGTAAGCACTTAAAAAAGTTTCATCCTGCAGGTGAATTATGCTTCAATCGACATTTTTATATGTTAATGGGGTTCAACATCGATATTTTCACGATATTTAGATCTCGACCTTTTTGTTGATATTTGAGTAGGTAGAGAGGGTAACTGTGATGTACCACATTGGTTGGGGAGGAGAAGAAACCACCATTTATAAGGGTGTGGAAACCTTCTCCTAGTAGACGTTTTAAAGCCTTGAGGGGAAGCTCGAAAGCCCAAAGAGGACAATATCTGCTAGCGGTGGATCTGGGCCGTTACAAATGGTATCAGAGCCAAGCACATGTGCCAGCTTTCTCGCCCTTCACCGAAGGGGGTAGACACGAGGCGGTGTGCCAGTAAGGACATTGGGCCCCAAAGGGGTGGATTTGGGGGCGGTCTCACGTCGATTGGAGGAAGGAAAGAGTGCCAGCGAGGACGTTAGGCCCCAAAGGGGGGTGGATTGTGATGTACCACATTGGTTGGGGTGGAGAACAAATCGTCATTTGTAAGGGTGTGGAAACCTTCCCTTAGCAGACACGTTTTAAAGTCTAGAGGAGAAGTCCAAGTCCAAAAGGGAAAACTCAAAGAGGACAATATCGGCTAGCGGTGGTGGATCTAGGCCGTTACAGTAACTATTTTGCATGTTATTTCATTTCAATGCATGAGCCAAAGTTACGTCATTATCATTGAAATATAGAACCCACAAACATTGTGTTATGACCTTTCCAAACATTGATTTGAGACGAGTTTGGTCCGAGTTTGGTTAAAATCTCAGGTCTGAGTGTCTACTTCCAAATCTTATACACTCAAGACTTTTGAAGGACGAGTTTGTGAGTTCTACCTCCCCGAAACTCAAACAAGGAACAAATTATTCGGGGTTTCGTCAAAACATTGTAACAAACTCTTCAAGAGAAAAACTTTATGCTTTGGACTTTTTAAACCTTGAACGAAAACTAGTTGATCCAATTTTGGTCCAAATGTCATGAACAAGGGACGAACTTTTGATTTCTACCTCTCTAAAGTTTGAGTTATGGTCCAAACATTATGACAAATACTCAAGGACAATCTGCAGGGTTCGATATGGTCCAAACATCATGACAAATACTCAAGAACGACCCTTGAAGCCATAAATAGAGACAAATTTGGTCCAATATATCGTGCAGAAAACGAACTTTGAGTTTTTAACTTTCAAATCTGATGAGTACGTTGCTCCAAGCATCCTCGAGATCTTGCTCGAGGATAAATTTCTACCTCTCTAAAGCTTATAATTAGGCCGAATTTCAAAACCTGAAAGAAAGACAAGTTTGGAGCAAATTTGTGCACATATTTACTAAAATGGTGACTCATATCTGCACCGACATCAATATTTTAATAAATGTTTGAGACAAAAGAATCCAATGGTAGGCAAAGACAGGTACGCTTCTTAAACCTTCCAAAACTGCCTCATCACATCCCTCACATCCTGACACGTAGCACCACGTGTCACACAGTAACCCAACAGCCTCCAATCCACTGCCACGTGTAATCTCACTTCCACGTGTCGCTCCCATACTTCACATAAAAATGCATTATAAGATACGAGATTGAGCAGCTTTGAACATTCAAAGAAAGAACTTCAAAAATGCAATCAGGAAAGAACGCAATGGAATCCATGAAGGAATCGGCCGCCAATGTTGCAGCCTCGGCGAAGGCTGGCATGGATAAGACCAAAGCCACCGTGCAAGAGAAGGTATATTTTGAGCTACTCCCATCTAAATGAGTTTATAAGTCCGGAATATTATCTCTATTGGTACCAGGTAAAATTCAAAGCAAACCCACTAGAGATTATACTCAAAGTGGACAATATCTTCGACTGTGGAGAGTCGTTATTCATGTTTATCCATGTTTATTGGAGTTATGCCCTTAATTTAGTCATGTCAATAGAACCTTCAAGTGTCCGTGTCGAACAAATGGTGTATTTTGTTCGAGGGCTCTAAAAAAACGTGTCGACCCTCAATTAAGGGAGGCTCATTTATAAGTCTGGAATATTATCTTTATTGGTATGAGGTAAAATTCAAAGCAAACCCACTAGAGATTATACTTAAAGTGGACAATATCTTTGACGGTGGAGAATCGTTATTCATGTTTATCCATGTTTATTGGAGTTATGCCCTTAATTTAGTCATGTCAATAGAATTCTAAGTGTCGAATAAAGAAATTCTTAGTCTCAAACATATAGCTAAAAGTGACTCGTGTCGAACAAATGATGTATTTTGTTCGAAGGCTCTAAAAAAACGTGTCGACCCTCAATTAAGGGAGGCTGTTTGAGGGCTACGTAGACCTCAAGGGAGGCTCTATGTGTACTTCCTTCCCCTTGTATTTGTGGAAGATCATAAATTTATAAGTGAGAAATGCTATCATTATTGGTACGAGGTCTCGTGGGAAACTCCAAATTAAAGCTATGAGAATTTACTCGAAATATTATTAGTCGTTATTCCTAACCAATTTTTTTTTTTTTTTTTTAATACATAAAACTGATTGAATAATGCTTTTTTTGATGATTATATAGATGGAGAAGGTGACGGCGCGTGACCCTTTAGCCAAAGAGATCGCAGAAGAGAAGAAACAGGCGAAAATTCATGAGGCGGAGCTCCACAAACAGGAGGCGCGTGAACACAACGCCGCCATGAAACAGGCTACAACCGCGACGGCCACTCACGGGATGCACCCGACAACTCATGGTACAGCGACGTACTCAACCACCGGAGCTCAGGGCTACACCACCGGGACCCAGCAGATGTCAGCCGTGCCTGGACACGGAACTGGGCAACCGACCGGCCAAGTTACGGAGGGTGTCGTGGGGACACATCCGATCGGACACCAGACTGGCACTGGGAGGACAACGACAGCCCACAACCCCAATGTCGGCGGCGGCGGCGATGCAACTCGCTACAGCACCGGCGGCGGGTATAGTTAAGATGGGAAGTTTGTTGGGTTTAGTACAATAATAAGTGGGCTTCTTGTTGTTTTAAGGTTGAAGTCCAAAGAGTTCGTGTTTGGTTTTAGGGTTTTATGTTATGTATGGTTGTTTATGGTTTGGATTGTTTTGTTTTGTTTTGTTTTGTTTGTAATTTGTATGGTTTTATGGTGTCCACTCTTTAGGTGATTTGTAGAGTGATGAATAAACTTGATATGTATGCAATTAAGGTATGGTTTGGATGCTTGGTTCATTCTTCCTATAATCATTTGAGCTTGGTTGATCCAATTTGAGCAACAAAGTCACGAATAAGCCCGAAAGAATAGTGTCTCGTTGCCCGCTCAAAACACGTGCCCACCTTCTCTATTCGCAATATTTGAAATGTTGAGTTTTGTGACACCGACATTGTTTTTATTAAGGGCGTCTTGACACTTTTGACACTCTTTATTAAGGGAAATGATGTCCTTATCAAGGGTGTCTCGACTCTCGTCTCACTAAAAGAGAACATTTTTATTAAGGTCGTCTCGGCATTTTTCTCATTAAGAGAGACAGTGTCTTTATTAAGTGTCTGTCGATAGGGTGACGATTTCTTTATTAAGGGCGTCACCAGGTAGACAATATCTTTATTAAGGGCATTTCGACATTCTTTACTAAGGTAGACGATGTCCAAGGGGGTCACCAGGTAGACAATATCCTTATTTGGGCATTCCGACATTCCTTACTAAGGAAGACGATGTCCTTACAAAGGGCGTCTCGTGGTAATATATTAAGAAAGACGCTGTCCTTATCAAGGGCGTCTTGAGGTAGACAATGACCTTATTAAGGGTGTCTCGACACTCCTTACTAAGGGACATGATGTCCTCATCAAGGGCGTCTCGAGGTAGACAATGACCTTATTAAGGGTGTCTCGACACTTTCTTTAGTAAGGGAGACGATGTCCTTATTAAGGACAAGACGAGATAGTGTAATAAAGAAGCTCATTCTTTGGTTCTACGATTCGACTTGGTTCCCCTGTTTTTACAAATTAGAGCGAGAGTATCAATTTATTTTGACTCTACCATTCAACCTGGTTTCATTATTTTTACAAGTTAGAGGAGGAAAATCAATTATTACCATAAATGAACATAATACTGAAAATCTAATAGTTATCTTATAAACACTTTTTTCAATGAAAATGAAGGTAGCTCGTATCGAACGAGTTTTATAAACACTTTTTTCAATGAAAATGAAGGTAGCTCGTATCGAACGTAACATCAACTATTACCCTTTAAATCATTAGAAAAGAAAAAAAAAAAAAAAGAGAGTAAAAGATAAAGACATATTCCAATCTTATTGAGAAAGATTTGTTGTTGGATTATTTTCTAACCTTAGAATAGGGGAGGTCTCTTTATTCTTTTCAATCCAAAATAAACCCATTTTATTAATGAAGGAACATAGAAGAACAAAATAAAGAATGGTTATGGTTTAAATTTGGCCTTTTCTTGTAGGGAATTTTCTTTTCCATTAAACATGGAAAAAGTAGTCTTTGGATTCTTCGGTTGAATATAAGAGAGATACATGAATGAATCGACACCACGTTTGATAGGTTATATGAACTTAAACGATAAATAGTTTGTCGCTCAATCATAAGAGCTAAAAGTTTAAGTATGTTTGACTTGAAACTATATGATACTCGAGTAAGGAGGGTACCTGAATGAACTAATGCAATATTCAAATGGGAGCAATCCGTAGTAGAAATTAGTTTGAGTTGGTGCCAATGTGGGACTCCCTTCGCCTATGGAGCCCTCGGTCAGCCTCTCCTTAATCGGTACACCCTTTATTCGACACTTGAGTCATTTTTTACTACACTTTTGAGGCTCAAACTTCTTTGTTCAACATTGACATGACTAAGTTAAGGGCATGACTCGGTTACCATGTTAAGAATCACGACTCTCCACAATGGTATGATATTGTCGACTTTGAGCATGAACTCTCATCACTTTGTTTTGGGCTTCCCCAAAAGACATCGTACCAACAGAGATTGTGTTCCTTAGTTATAAACCCATGACCATTCCCTAAATTAGCCAATGTGGGATTCCGTCCCAACAATTCTCAATAGTTTCAAGTCTTTTTGGTTAAATAAACTAAGCCATAGAGCATAGAGACGTATATGCGTTGATAAGCACATTGAACTATTCATGTCGTTGAGAGCCCACACAACCTCAACGATCATCCTACAACTCATCTCGTTTATATCTGAATCAAAAGGTATATCCCAATTCAACTCTGGGCTCTTGTTCTGCACACCTGCTGACATCTTTCGAAGCACGAGTATGATAAAAGTTATATTGTTATGCTGAGCCGCCATGAGCTTTTGATAACTTTATTGAACTTTCTCTTTTGTCTAGATGAGGAGTTTTTCGAGTTGTGGTGTTAGTCCACCGCTAACAGATATTGTCCGCGTTGGGCTTTCCCTTTCGAGCGTCCCCTTAAAGTTTTAAAATGTGTATGCTAGTGAGAGAGGTTTCCACATCCGTATAAGGGATGCTTCGTTTCCCTCTAACTGATGTGAAACTTCACAATCCACTTTGCGATCAAAACATGGGTGTTGCTTATGGGAAAAAATGTCGTCGCCGCCACTAAGGCCCGTGGCTTGCCCCCGTCTTTAGAACCGAGTTCCTGGTATATTGTCGAGATGCATTCATCAGGATAGAGACATCATGTGTGGGTCTATGTATAGATATTCATTGCGGAGGTTCGTGATTCCTAATGAACTAACATGTATCTGCTCAGGTTGGTATAGAATCCTGAACAGTCAAACTGTTACTCGTCGAATACAACAAATGGATGTCACCAGTGATGTGTGTTGCAGTCACGTCGATGAGAATGAATGAGTATCGATGGCTCATTGAGCACCAAACTCGATATGATTCATTGAAATGTGTGTATGCTATGCAAGAAACCCCATTTTGAAATGAAGTTTTGTTTAGTGAAAGCACACTCTCAACCGACATTAATACAGAAAATTTGAAGTGTCGAAGCTCGGAAGACTAGTAATAAGAATTCAAATTGAAAGACAAAATCTCCCCGATAACATATATAGTCGACCTTTATATTAAAGCACACTTGAAGGTTCAATTAAATATGTATATCTAAGGCTAGTGTTGTCGTAGCATCGATAGTAGGACATAAGACTGATTGCAATACCCACAGACCAATTTACAATGTCTCCGTAATGTTGGCAAGGATTTTCTTCGGCTAATGATACCTCGATCCTGAAGCCTTCAAAGTATCTTTTTGATACGCGGCTCGAGATGTATGAAAAATTCGCTGCTGATATATCCTGCCCAATTTGAACTGTAATCTTAGGTGAATAGTAGATTCAAGAAATCCAACATGCACCATTTTTTCATTATTGCAACGTACAAAAAATTTATTAGCTCAACTCTATACTCGAATCTCTAATCAGACTTAAATGTTGAAGAGTGTTACAAGTAAGCAACACGTCTCCTACATGTATTTTCTCCACTTCCTTTTTCTCACCCGTCGTGGACTCGTGCTCGAGAAAGAATAAGGCAACTTCCTACCCAAAAATCATCATCGACCCATATAAACATATCGTTTTCTCCTTACATACAAAGACAAAATTACCCCCAAATTAAGAAAAAAATTGAGAAGTTTGGTGAGCCTAAATTGGTAATTGGTGTGGTTTGGATGATAGGGACAATGCTACCAATCTATTGACTTTTGTTGTGTAAACTCACTTGGAAATTGGGATAAGAACCATGTTCCATGTCTTCCTCCACTTTTGTCGACATACCTAAGCTTTGTCTTTTCACTTGTCTGTTTGCGTTACCCCTTGCTACAGATATACACGGCCCGGGATAGGAACGGGAAGTCTTCTTTGTCCTCGTCCCTGCCACCTATTTATTCTCCATTTCTGTGAAACTTTTCATTTATTTTTACGGGATCATAGAGGAGATTCTTCTTCATAAGTAATTTTTATCGGTTCAATCTTAAAAAAAAAAAATAGTTATTTTAAAGTTTTTATTTTTCAATATAATTTTTATTAAAAAATTGTACAAATTAACGTTTAACCTAATTTCTAAAAATTCAAATTTTAATATTATAAGATAGCCTACCAATTAAAAAAATCTACAACGTAATATTTAGTTTAAACATTATCACCCGAGCCTCAAAATTAATTAACTCATTTTTTTAATATAGCCAAAAAGCACGTATGTATTTTTAATATGTATTGAAAATATATTTATATGAAATGGGATGGAGAATTTGGCAGGGACGGAGACGGGGAATATAATTCCGTCCCCAACCCCAATTACTTGACGGGGAAAAATATCTTCACTCACTCTTCATTCCCCGTCTAAATGAGGAATTCTCTCTCTCTGTTCGAGACAGATCCCCACGAAACCCTAGTCCCGTGGGTAAAACGTGGAATTTTGTAGCTATCTTTAGTATCTCGAATATTAAAATGATTTCTTTTTTTAGTAATTTGAAATATATATATATACAAAGAAAGTTGGTCTTATCTAAACTTTTTTTTAATCTAGTTTATAAAATGATACATTGTTTAAGAACATGATCCAAGAAAAAGATGAATCGAGGCGGCCAAAATGATATAAACAATCTAGAGAAGAACCTAGATCCTTACCAAATTCGTCTCATTTTGTTTATAATTTTCCAATTTAGTTCTTCAATGTTCCAAAGCTCTACTATAATTAAATATTCAAGTTTTGGTTCTATATTTGTTCTTATTATCCTTAATTATCCATATAATTGTTAGCTTGCTATCAAATTTTGTTAAACGCTATGCTCCGACGTGTGGTCGACACGTTGGTAATATCTATAGATGGAAAATGGGCTCTAAACGATCATGAGTAATGGCTTCAAGATGTGTATTAATGATGTGTAGACAGGTTAATACGAAAGGCATGGTCTTGTAATTCATGGTTTAATCCTTTAATAATATTTTGATTCTTTCATTTAAAGTTTAACTATTCACGGTATGTTATTTGTGTGGTTTGAAATGTATGTGGCTGACATATAATAAGATGTGTTGGACGATGAAAGTCCGCTAATTTAGGGAATAATCATGGGCTTATAATCAAAAAATACTTTCTACATTGGTGTGAAGCCTTTTGGGGAAGCCCAAAGCAAAGCCATGAGAGTAGTGCTCATCTAACGTGGTATCAGAGTCATGCCCTAAACTTAGTTGTGCCAATAGATTGGTAAATCCTCAAATGTCGAACAAAGGACTCCAAAAGAAAAGGAGTCGAGCCTTGATTAAGGGGAGGCGTACTTTGTTCGAAGGGAGGTGTTGGATGATGAAAGTCATACTCCTCAAATAGGTTTAAAAAAAAAACTCAAGGTCAGATCAACTTCGAGATCAAAACAACAAGAGTCGAAGACTGGTGAGAAAATACTATGGACCAGTTGAAGTTATTCACAAGATCAGAAAGGCGTCGTATAGGATCCATTTGCTCGCTCCTATGGGTGCAGACTAGCCTTGTTGTCCACGTCAATAACATGAAATACTACTCTTCTGAAGTAAAAGACGTCAAGCACAAAGAGGTGACACGACCTCGCACAAAGAAGAAGAATCACGAAGCAAAAGATGTAGGAGAAACTTTGACGGAGGAGACGCGAAGAGCCAACGAACCAAGAAACATTCCAAATTAATCGTACATTAATACTTTAATTAGTTAATATTCCTCAAATCAAGATGGAATGGAATCTATACCAAATTAGAAAAGCCAAGGAGGTAAAGGTCAAGAATCTTAAGTGTTTGTTGGCTTCCAACTCTTATCCCTTTGGGACAAATTTAAATTAAAATTGTTGATAAGAGATAGATGGCAAAGATTTGGTTATAAAAGTTGACATTTATTTATTGATTTAATATCAACTTCCCAAGAACATAGCATAACACACCTCTTTTTAAAATGCATATTCTATTTGGAATTTTGGGTTCTATATCACTTTCTTTGTTTCTTTTGATCCATATATTTGCTGGCTGTATGTTGCCGTTTTGTTGTTCTTGGCTCTTCGATTCTTCAAAAGACCAAGTGTTTGCCAATTCGTTTGGCTCCGTGCTATAATTTAAACGATTTTCGTCGATCGATTTTTAAGATTTGTATGTGTTCAGGTTGATGGTTGTTACTATGGGTATGCTATGAACTTGCTCGTTAAAGATTCAGTTATTTTGAATTTTTATTTAGGTTCAAGAGAAATGTAACAGCTCAAACCCACCGCTAGCCGAGCCGATATTGTCCTCTTTGGACTTTCTCTATGGGGAGAGGTTTCCACGCTCTTATAAATAATAGAATGTTCCATTCTCTTCTCCCACCGATGTGAGATCTTACCATCCAGCGTCCTCTGTTGACATTTTCGTGGGATCTCATTCGTTGGCCTATCGCCAAATGGGACCATATTACCAGATAAACATAGGGAGCGGTGTCATCATTGTCCTTTATGACCATATCACCAAATTTTCAAATACATAGTTGTGACCATGATGCCACTAAAATATGGAGGACCATCTCGTCTTTTTCCTTAAATTAACATCTTCAGAATCACTCTCTTTTAAATATGTTCTCGACTCCAACCTACTCATTGTCGAGAGTCATCGACTTGGTTTTCGCGTCACATAGTCAACTTTTAAAATCTTAGACAAAACAATAAAAGAAGAAGAAATTTCAAGCATGAAATCACATCATTTCTGTTGGTACAATACTTTTCACAACTTGGAACTGACAATTAACATAAACAAAAACCATTGCTGGTTTCTTGAATTCAACTTCTCAAAAGCTTTCTATATCCCACACTACTCTGTAATTTCTTTACCCTTTTATGTTCTGGTTTCAACAGGACTCAATCTGCAGTGTTCATCGTATGATGTTCGAAAGAAAGAAGATGGTGAACCCAAAATGAGTGGTTATATACTGGAAGTGTTGGTGGCTGGCTCTTAGGAGCTAACTTATCTTCGATGGGAACTGAGCGTTTCGGATGCTTTCGGGTGTCGGGAACGGCGGGTCGTCGGAGTTGTTGAAGCCATTGGTTCTGAAGAAGCATTTGTTTGTTTCCTGTTGCTGGTCAAACATCATCTTGAGCTGCTTCCCTTGTTCTTCAATTTGCAGCTGTAGCTTCCTCTGAATCTGTAAGAACAACAAAATAAGGCTCACAGAAAATTTACAGCCAGGAATTCTTGTTTTCGTGTGTCCTGTCGATTTCAAAGCGAATTCAAATTTCGATCAAATGATTAACTAAAAAATTCTTAATCTAAATTGAAAGTTATGAATCATTAGACAATAATCGAAGATTTACAGACCTAAGACAAGGTCTATAGCTCAAAGCTTATCGTTTAAAAGTTTAGAGACTAAACTTGTAATTCATCCATTTTATTTGATTCTTTCCACGTGCACTCGCTGGAGGTGCAAATGTATATATATTACCTCAAGTTGATCATGGAACACAAAATTGAGAGTTTCGAATCATCCGACAATAATAAAGAATTTAAAGACCTAAGACAATGTCTATAGTTCATAGTTTATCGGACACGAATTTAAAAGTTCAGAGACTAAACTTGTAAATTTAGCCATTTTATTTGAATCTTTCAACGTGCACTCGAAGGAGGAAAAAAAGTGTATATTACCTCGAGTTGATCATGAAGACGCCTCTGAACATCTAGCTGCAGTTGGAGAGCATCTTTAATTTGCAAGGCACTGTTACACAAAATCATTCACTTCCATTAGCACTTTCCAACATACATTTCAACATCTTAATATAATTTCCATATGGGTTACAAGAAGCTAACGTTTTCATATCCAGTTGGGCAACTTCAATCATGCTGTTCCTTCTATCAGATTTCCCTGCATTTCAAAACATTATTGTTGAAGTGATCTTCATTCAAGAACTGGCTACCTTTTTTTTAAGAAAAACTAAAGAAATTGGCTTCTTCTGGACATGTCAACAACACAAAATGGGAGTTTTTCCAGGAAAGAACTCATTGTTGATGAGTCCAGATTCAAAGCTAGCAAGAACAAACAGAACAGGGTATTGAAATTAATGGTTTTTCACTATGGAAATCTATACTTTCTGCAGATTCTGGCATGTATTTTGCTATCCGATATTTCTACAAAGCAAAAATATGAGCACAGAAATCAGTACTTATGGGGCAAAAACCAAGTTCAAATCATTCAAAACTGTTCTACAGATTTCTTCATTTTGGTACCTGCAAATGGCTCTTCACATGGAATATGGTCAATCCCTCTGAATCCATCAGCTTCAAAATTGCTTTTGGCGTTGCCTCTGTAACACTAACCACAAATCAGCTCTGAAAATGACAATTCAAGAAAGCTCCATGAAAATCAGCTTTAATGTTGTTACTTACTCTCAGCACCACCAAGACGATTAACGCAGTCAACAAACTTCTCATGGAGATCTTGCGTCCATCTGATTCTTGTTTTGGTGGTGAATCCATTTCCATTGAAGGAAGAAGAAGAGCTTCCATAGCCCACAGAAGCACCCAAGCCGGAGAATCTTGGAGAGATCTTCTCTTGTGAAGAACAGAAACTTGGATTATAACATTCCTGAATTATCAAACAAGAGAAATAGATTCATAAAATATGACAAAGAGAATGGAAAATGATCATCAGATGGAGAGTAGAAATTGCGTACTCCTTGATCTTTGAAAGGAACTGAATAGTGCTTCTCAATTGAGTGAGAACAATCATCAAACACCTTGTGGTCACTGGAAAAACTCTTCGGAAAGCCATCGAATCTCCTCTTACAGAGTTGAGATTTCACAACCGATTGCAAGGTGTTTCTGAATTCAGAATCTGCGCCACTCTTCTCCGTCAAGTCGAGAGATAGATTCTCGCCGGAGGATTGAAAAATGGCTGAAATCGAATCGGAAGCCCGATCGAAAGACGACGAACCAGTCCGAAACTCAATCGGAGGTATCCCCATGCATTGCTCCGTCGCGAAGAACGCCGAAGCAGGAGATTCGAACAGATTGATGATAGTCGAACTCGATTTAGACGAACCAAAATCTTGCTGTTCTAACGATTCAACTTCCTCCATGGCTGGTAACGGAACACAAGTTCCCATCCTCCATGGCTGCTGTGCCCTGAAATTCTGAAAACAATCAGCAACCATTCCATGGTTTTGTTGAATTTCTTGCATCGAATCGATTCCGAAATCGTTCATTTACAATATTTCCGATGAAACAACCTCAAAATCTCCGTTTCCGCTCAACAATCCGGGCTTCCAAACAGAGAATTAAGAGGGGAAAAAAAGGAGATACAGATAAAGAGCATAAACAACATCAACGCATGGCATACAATTCCTTATTCGCGAAGACTTGATGCGTAAGATATGATGAATAACAGCGAATGAGAACAGAGACTATTCGAGGAATTTGAGATGGGAACGAAGAAGGAGGAATCGATAAATCCGCACAAACAAAAAACGAAAGAGAGCTAGAACACAGAATTGAAGAACAAATTGGAATGAATCGTCGCTTCGATACGGAAGCTATTTTCATGTTGCTTCATACCACTTTCATGGAAATTTGTAATTAAAAAATATTGTTTTTATTTTTTTTTGTCAACCCATTTAAATTATTATTCTTATTTTATTTATTATTATTTTTTAAAATATGACTAATTTAGAAAGACTTAGTTTGCATTTAATATATTTTCTTTTTTAATCTCTCAAATATATAAACTTGTTTTGTTCTTGGTTGGAGTTTGAACTAAATTTTACTTAGATTTAATTTTGGAAGCATGATAGAAAATGTTATATATATAATTTGGAGGACTTGCTATAGGAGTTTGAAGAAGGCAGAATCTCGAGCTAGAGATACTTGAGTTTTAGGTATGACCTAATAAGAGGCTATTTTGTATCGGGAGAATGCGGAGACAATTCATGATCTTCGTAATGGGATTTGGGTAAAAGCGAAGAAGCATATTTGAAGAAAATATAATCTCGAGCTAGGGATACCTGAGTTTTGGTATGTCCTAATAAAAGACTATCCTGTACTCGGAGAGTTGGGAGACAACTGATGATGATCTTCATAATGGGGTTTGGGTAAAATCGAAGAAGCATATTTGAAAAAGACGGGAGCTCGAGCTAGGGATACTTGAGTTTTAGGTATGACCTAGTAAAAGACTATTTTGTATTGGGAGAATTAGGAGATAACTTATGATCTTCATAATGGGGTTTGAGTAAAATCGAAGAATCATATTTGACGAACACAGAATCTCGAGCTGGGGATACTTGAGTTTTAGGTATGACCTAATAAGAGGCTATTTTGTATCGGGAGAATGAGGAGACAACTCATGATCTTCGTAATGGGATTTGGGTAAAAAGGAAGAAGCATATTTGAAGAAAATATAATCTCGAGTTAGGAATACCTAAGTTTTAGTATGAACTAATAAATTACTATTTTGTACTCGAAAAGTTGGGAGACAACTCATAACTAAACTCCTTAGGTCGGAGTTGTATCATTTCCCTGATAGCTGAACTCAAAGAGATGTTTTTAATTAAATTGAATGGGTTTTATTCATTGTTTTTAAGTAACATCTCTGTTGATTAGTGCTAAAAAAAAATCGACCCAAACCCTGATAGCTATACTTGAAATATTCCACGTTTTACATAAAATGAACATTGATTAACATGATATAATGCTAAAATGATACATGTAACGACCCAAACCCACCGCTAACAAATATTGTCCTCTGCGAGTTCTCCTTTATGGGCTTCCCCTCAATGTTTTAGAGCGTGTCTGCTAAGGAAAGGTTTCCACAGACTTATAAGTAATCTTTCGTTTCCCTCTCCAACCGAGGTGAGATCTCACAATACTCTTGTGCTTTACCTTAGATTAATACAGTGATATACCGAACTTCAAATATCGTTGATATACCTGAAGTTTCATCTCTTATAAGATAAGTGCTCGTCTTCTATATACTTTAATTGTTAATATATGAACGATATATCACTAATATACTTGCTTGATATGATATTGATATATTCTAGAAGGGTAAGATTGAAAAGACATGGCTGAATGATAAGATGAAGAAAAAAGTTGATATTGAATTACATGGTAGAAGATGATCTTGAATCGTGAGTCTTGTCATCTTTTGAAGGAGACATGGCTGAATGATAAGATGATGAAAAAAGTTGGGCCAAAGCTGGAACAGCCCCACCTGTAAAGCATTCATTTAATATCAACTCAACTTTTGTACCTAAAACCATCTTTCACAGACCCGTTTTACGACTAAATTTAGACAAGTTCGATCGATGCGTTCGATGCTCGAAGAACAAAGATGAATATGGTATTTTAACCCAATTTCAGTGCAGTAGTTGATAATCAAAATGTGTTCATGTTTCCAAAGCTAACAAAATGACATTGCAGATCATTGCTACTCATCCTAACAAGGTAAAGCAATTGTGTTTGCATTTCTATGAAGCATTTTTGCAGAAAGAAGAACAGAACAGCTCCAGTTATTAAACAACGATAAAAGAACTAACCTGCCATTCCTGCACAAGCTGAAGAAAACACAATCACGGGAGGAGCCTGCAAGTGAGACAAAATTTGCAGTAATCATTAACTCTAATGAGGTGTAATGTTTCCACTCGAGAGAGAACTAGAACATTAAATTTTCGTCTTAAGACCCATTCATCACTGTTTAATTTTCGCGAGCAAATTTGGTTTTGTAATTAGCTATCTAGTGAGAGCATTATTCTATATCAAGCTGCAATGGATTGACTCTTTCTAGAATTGTAACAGTCAAAGCCCACCGCTAATAGATATTGTCTGTTTTGGCCTGTTACGTATCACCATCAACCTCACGAATTTAAAACGCGTCTGGTAGGGAGAGGTTTCCACACCCTTAGAAGGAATACTTCGTTCCCCTCTCCAACCATTGTGGGATCTCACAATACCATTTAGAAGTGTTAGTCTTCTTCGAATTGGCTTTCTTTCCTAGATGGCTTTGGAGAGTTTTCAAAGATCATGAACTCGTGAGGCGAAAAAACATAGCTGGCAAATACGCGTATGGGTACAATGCAAGAGAGTTCGAAGGTTTCTTTGAACATCATGTATTTTCCTCCTAGATGAAAAGTGACAATCATGTTCAGGATAGAAAATATGCTTCCTAACAGGCAACCCAATGATAGAGAAATATGAACATTCTATTTAAAACACTCCTCCAAGAATAGGCTTCACATCATAACAGCTACTGGAAAAATGCGCACATTCCTTCATGAATCTTAATAGAGTTTGTTAGATGCTTTTCTACCTTGGCTAAGGAGCCATTAGGACATCAGGAAACTAATTAACAAGAGAAGGGTCAGGAAGGCCATGGATCCCCACCAAAAGACCCTCCTTTTCACGAAGAACATTTTTGTGAGATCCCACACCGGTTGGAGAGGGGAACGAAACATTCCTTATAAGGGTGTAGAAACTTCTCCCTAGTGGACGCATTTTAAAACCGTGAGGGAAAGCCCAGAAGGGAAAGCCCAAAGAGGACAATATCTGCTAGCGGTGGGCTTGAGCTGTTACAAATGGTATAAGAGTCAAACATCAAGCGGTGTGCCAGCAAGGACGTTGGGTCTCCAGAGGGGGGTGGATTGTGAAATCCCACATCAGTTGGAGAGGGGAACAAAGCATTCCTCATAAGAGTATAGAAACCTCTCCCTAGTGGACGCGTTTCAAAACCGTGAGGGGAAGCCCAGAAGGAAAAACTCAAAGAGGACAATATCGGCTAGCGATGAGCTTGGACTATTACAAGACAATATCCGCTAGTGGTGGGCTTGGGCTATTACAAATGATATCAGAGTCAGACACCAAGTGGTGTGCCAACAAGGACGTTGGGTCTCCAGAGGGGGGTGGATTGTGAAATCCCACATCAGTTGAAGAGGGGAACGAAGCATTCCTCATAAGAGTATAGAAGCCTCTCCCTAGTGGACGCGTTTCAAAACCTTGAGAGAAAGTCTAGAAGGAAAAACTCAAAGAGAATAATATTTGCTAGCAATGGGCTTCGACTATTACAATCTTCCAACTTCATATATAGACCAAGCCCTTCAATGATGTCCATCAATCTCCCACTAAAACCAAGCCAAAGCAACTCCCATCAAAAGGAATGGTCAAGCAACTCCCTTTTCTGACTATAATTAGGCCTCCATGTTTTGGGCCACTTTCAGTCCTTTCTTTCTTTAGTGCGTGTAAACTTGATCGGTGGCCTATCAAAATTTTGCAAAACCATCCCAAACAATTATATTCGACCAAGATTTCACTCAAGAACCTAACAATGTTGTAGTCTCTAGTGACCACCATGGTTTGTAGAAGCAGTTACACGTTCCCTTTAGATGTTTTTAAGGTATTTATTTTCCACAGCAGATATTGTCCGTTTTAGCCTGTTACGTATCGCCGTCAGCCTCACAATTTTAAAATGCATCTACTAGGGAGAGGTTTCACACCCTTGTAAGAAATGTTTCGTTCCCTCTCCAACCAATATGAAATCTCACAAGCCACCCCCCATTGAGGGCCCAACGTCCTCGCTGACACAGCGCCCGATGCCTGGCTCTGATACCATTTGTAACAGCCCAAGCCCACTACTAGCAGATATTGTCCTATTTGGGCTTTCCCTTCTAGGCTTCCCCTCAAGGTTTTTTTAACGCGTCTACTAGGGAGAGGTTTCACACCCTTGTAAAGAAATGTTTCGTTCCCTCTCCAACCAATATGAGATCTCACAATCCACCCCCTTGAGGGCCTAGCGTCCTCGCTAGCACAGCGCCCAGTGCCTGGCTCTTATACCATTTGTAACATCCCAAGCCCACCGCTAGCAGATATTGTCCTCTTTGGGCTTTCCCTTCCAGGCTTCCCCTCAAAGTTTTTTAACGCGTCTACTAGGGAAAGGTTTCACACCCTTATAAGAAATGTTTCGTTCCCCTCTCCAACCGACGTGGGGATCACACAAATAGGTTTATGCTAATGGACAACAAAAGTATAAGATTTTTGGTGAATAGCATGATTGACAACCTTAATTTTCAGAATGTGTTCCTAAGACCTTTCAGAAATTTGGAAGACACCTCAGCAATGTTGCTATTAACTAATATTGTACAAACTACTAAATCTTCTATCACATCAAAAGAAAGACTAGAAATCAGAGAATCAAAAATACCTGGAAATAGATTTTGGAACAGTTCATAATTATAACAAGGGAAAGCAATAAGGTACTTACACCAATAAGAAAATGCAACCACATAGGCCCTTTCACTGATCTCTGGACAACCGGCATCACTGCAATGACATTAAAAAATATGAGATATTACTTGATACAAGAAAACGACGAACATAACAACTCGTATTGTATTTGTTGGATTTATCGAAAGGCGAGGGGTATATTACCATGATTAAATCCATAAAAAGCACTGGCAGTACCACCAACAGCAGAGCCAATCTAAGAGATGTACAAAACATTCCAACAGGAAAGCGAACAAGATTACGACAAGTTACAATTTTCTAGATGATAGAAAACGATGAGCTCGTGGTGATGTTTGAAAAAAGAATAATACCATAGAGAAACTATCCCTAATAAGAGGAGGAATTGTCCAAGCACTGGTTTCCTGCAATATGCATACGGAAATACAGATTAAAGCGAGACTCGGGTGCAGTTCAAGAAAATATAAGAAAATTTAGAATGAAGGCACAAGACCATATCCTTCGAGAGAGGACCCGCACAGTGTTGACATCTCATATTACTCTTGCTAATGAGGTTGCTATCGCCTTTTCCTTGTTGCTCGCTTTCACTATCTCCCTGATAACACAGTTATTTCATATTATATATTACGAGAAAGAAGTTAACCTGAGCTTATCTCATTTGGTTAAGGTATTATGTATCTATTCAGGAAATCGAAAATAACGAAGTATAGTCAAGGTCAAATTCTTACTTCTCATCTACTATGCATTAATTTTCATTCCAGTTTTATGTTCATCAATAATTAATGGCCCAATGTTACTTCACTTATCCACTTATCTACATTCTTTTCTCCCCAACACTAGATTTCTTTTATAGAACAACAGTTAAAGGCATCTTCGCTTCGATATATGAAGTTGTAAGTTTGAATCTCCATTTTCACATGTAATGTAATATTCTAAAAGAAAACTCGAAAATTGAATTACTTTTATTTGGCAATGATCATAGTATGTAACAGCCCAAGCCCACGCTAGTAGATATTATCCGCTTTGGCCCGTTACGTATCGCCGTTAGCCTCACAGTTTTAAAACGTGTCTGCTAGGGAGAGGTTTCACACCCTTATAAAGAATATTTTATTCCCCTCTCCAACCGATGTGGGATCTCACAATCCACCCCCCTTCGGGGCCTAGTGTCCTCGCTAGCACACCGCCCGGTGTCTAGCTCTGATACCATTTTGTAACAGCCCAAGCTCACCGCTAGCAGATATTTTCTGCTTTGGCTCGTTATCTATCGTCATCGGCCTCATGGTTTTAAAAAACGTCTGTTAGGAAGAGGTTTCCACACCCTTATAAAGAATGTTTTGTTCCCCTCTCCAACCGACGTGAGATCTCACATAGTATCTCCACAATATTATGTTTAACATCTAACATCGAAAAGAACGAGTACAAATTTTTCAAGACTTCATGTCTCTCTATAAAAGACTACCATTTCCAATGATTTCTTAACCTTTCCTTCCTTCCCCATCTACCTTTAGTTCTAACACTAGTAATAAAATTCACATAATTACACATCCGATTACATCAACACCTTATTTGGCTTCATAATCACACGTTCTCTCTATCCCATTTGCCAACCATTTCTACCTAAGGCCCCAACAGTTATCTCTTATGTGTTATGTTCCAATACATAGCTCTTCACCTCCCAACACATTGGCCCTTAATTACTTATACCAAGTGTAACGGCCCAAGCCCACCGCTAGCATATATTATCCTCTTTGAGCTTTCCCTTTCGGACTTCCCCTCAAGGTTTTTAAAACACGTATGCTAAGGAGAGGTTTCCACACCCTTATAAAGAATGTTTCGTTCTCCTCCGCAACCGATATGGGATCTCACAATTCAAACCTCGCCAAATTAGCCCTTACCCCCTTCTACCAAAAACCATGACATTTAGCTCATTACCTCACAGCGCACTGACCCTTGACCATTTATACTCAAAACCCTAATACTCACCCTTATAGATTCAAACATGTCAATTCCCAATCCTGTTTACCAGGTGCCCTACTACCTACCTTAACAAGTTTTACTTCCTTAGCCTTTAATAAATTAACAACACTATCACAGTTTTCTCATAAACACAAATGAAGCATGAGCGTACATGGCATGAACTTTTACAAACATTCGAAGCACCATGATTTTAACTCAATCTCACAAATCTTTAGCATGCTAACGCATCAAGTCTATATTCAAATTAGTAGAAGGGGTCAATAAATCATATAAAAACATATCACAAACATGATATTCCAAGATTAAAACTCATTGATAATAGTTTAATCACGAATCTATACCACCTGAATCGCTTAGATTCTTACCAAAAACATTGCCACCAACTTGGGATCTTGGTGGTTCATCACACAAGGGGAGCTAGCGCACCAGGTAGTCACTGTAGGTCTCAATCACCGCATAAAGGTCTTGCAGTTACAGATCTTGCCGATGCAGCGAAGTCGCAACCCAGAAGTTGTCGTCGTGAGTGTGTCGCCGTCGAGCGGTGCTGGCTGCCGCAGGCGGTGTCGCGAGGAAGATATATAGCCGCCGCAAGGTGTCGCTCAATATTTCTAGAAGCGTATTAAAAAAAAAAAAAATTAAAATAGAAATAAAGACTTTTTTCTGGTTTTAGTTTTTTATTTATTTTATTTATATTATTTGAAGATAATGCAAATTGTAATATATATATATATATATATATATTTTTTTTTTTCTTTTATAATAACACCAGTATAAATAAAATATCTTGAGAATTATAATTAAATTTATCTAAAAAATTCTAAAAAAATTCTGATAAACTCGTGATTATATGGATGAAATAGTTATTACCGATTTTAAAATATACCCATGAATTTTCAAAAGTTTAGAAAGGATCTATGAGAGATAAGACAGTCAGTCAGTTGACAGTAAAAAAAAAAAAATTAAAAAAAAGTATGTTAATATTATTTTTAAAGTTTTGTAGATATTTTTACATAATCCCGTGATTGCGATGTTTATCAATGTTTTAAAATGCAATTTTATGAAATTGAAAATGTAACAAAAAAAAGTCAATAGGTCGGGTTTGACCCATTTGTCGACCTGCTACAGAACTTAGTTTTGGTCAAAAGATTTGTTGTTACATGTCATAGTATATGGATTACTAAAATAACTGGAAGTGAGTATGATGCACGTTATGATCATGAGATTATATATTAGAACTGTGATGTTTATGATGCATGTATGTATGTAAACCATGTCATAATATGATGACGAGATCCTAGTCAAATAATCGATATTGATTGTATGCTACTAATAAGAGTAACGATAATATTTTTTTGTGAAGGAAATGGTTAAAACGATTACATCATGAGTTATACTGCACATCGTTATCAGATAAAAACCTCATGCATTATGTTCATGAGAAATATTTTTTAGAAAACTGGATGTATGGTCACGAGGGAGAGTAGCGATATGGCTTCTCGGTGTTTCCATGGAATATGGTCACAACTATAATTTTGAAAACTTGGCTATACGACCACGAGGGAGAGTGACAATATGTATTGTGAGATCCTACATCAGTTGGAGAGAGGAATGAAGTATTCGTTATAACGGTGTGGAAACCTCTCCCTAATAGACACGTTTTAAAAGCTTGAGAGAAAGCCCAAAGATGACAATATCTATTAGCGTGGTTTTGGGCTATTACAAATGGTATCAAAGCAGAACACCGGGCAATGTGCCAGTCAGGACGCTAGCCCCCCAAAGGGGGTGGATTGCGAGACACATCGGTTGAGAGGAGAACGAAACATTCCCTATATGGGTGTAGAAATCTCTCCTCAGTAGACGTGGAAGATAGTCTGTGAGATACCACATCGGCTAGAGAGGGGAACGAACCGTTCTTTATAAGAGTGTGGAAACCTCTCTGACAAACCTTTTTGGCTCTATATTTGGAGCGTCTTTTAGGCACCCTTTGATGTTTTCGTGGCGATATGGTCACGATTATAATTTTGTAGACTTGGCAATATAGCCCTAAGGAAATGACAAAATGACCCTTGAAAGTCTCAACAAATAACATTATTATCTGTGTTTGTATTTTTCAACTATAACAGTAGGGTCACTCACTATTTTACAGTAATCAACAATTTTTAAGAATAAAAGCAGACAAGACTGTTAGCAGCGTTAGTCGTGAAGTCGTAGGATTCGATTATGTTTAGCTATCATCGATTCTTCTCTCCATTATATACTTTTTTTGGGTCAACAACGTGTTTGTTGACCATTGTAAGTGTCGTTTTTCTCGAGATCTAGAATCAAATATTTGAATGAAATAATGACCGTATTTTTTCTATAGATAAAATCATTTTAAAAATGATCTACTTTTGTTCGAACAAAGGTCATATCATACATGTAGCAGACGGGAAGAATCATTAGACTACCAGCAGTCAAAATGGATTTGGACTTTTCTTCCTCTCTTTAGCTCTACTCTCTCTCTCTCTCTCTCTCTCGATTTTATGCCGTTCTTCCAGCGCTTCTCCTTCAATTTTGGTTGCTAGATGATGCAATTCACGAAATCGCAAAGCACGACCATTGAAATCGCCGATCCCAAGCTTGGAGACTTGAATTCCATGTTTTTCCTCCTTCGGCATGCCCTCTTCGACCACTATACATGCAAATCAGGTTAGGTTTGTACTGATTCTTTTCATTTTGTTTCCGATTATTTCTTCACCAAATGAACTGGGTGTGATTAATTGCGAATCAGCGATAAACCCCATTTTCGTTTTGGGAATTTAGGGCAAATCAGTTGGGGTTTTTTTTCTTTTTTTTCTTTGGATGTTTGTTCGAACATTTTTGGATTTTGTGTTTCATTTCTGTACGGATTCAGGAAATTGAGATGTCGTAAGTTAATATTGTACAGTTTGAAGATTGGGCTGATCTGTTCGTTGGTTTTGATTTGAGAAAGAGCATCATCTTGATAGAGAAACGAACCGGCTTCAGCATTCGTTGGCTACTATCAATTTGCTCAACTTGTGGTGTTTTCTGCTGGACTTAGAATTCTCTGTTTAGTTTGAACTGTGTGCCTGTGTTGTAACGATCATCGTTTGATAGAGAAGCAGGGCGGCTTCAGAATTTTCTCAATTTTTGCTACTACGCATTTGTGGTTTAAATTTTGATAGAGTTCATATGTCGACTGAAGTTTGTGGATCGAGCTTGCTCCTTTCTCTGCCAGATGATGTACTTTCTACTGTGTCGCGGTCCCTTTCTCCAAGGGACTTGTGTAATTTAAGCCTATGCTGTCGGGATCTGCATGATTCAGTAGCATCTGAAAAGATCTGGCTCACGCAATGTGAGATGGTCGGAATTTTGGCTGCCAAAGACCTTATGGATTGGCGAACAGGTATGGCGTCCTATAAGGCGCTTTGCCGCTTTCTCAGCAGCGTTGAGCCATTGATGGGAATATGGGTTCATCAGAATCCAGAGCTTGGTAATGTAGTCTATGTGATGCCAGGTTTTGTTTCGGTTGTTGGTTGTCGAATTATCCCTCAAGAACTTGGTCCATTAGGCATTGAAGATGGGCCAATTCTTTGGGCACCCGTTTTTGAAATCCTGGGTGATGCTGATGGCATCCCATCGTTTTTTCTACATGGAAAGAAGGAGGGAATTGACTATTTTTATCCGGGTTTGGTGAAGGCTGTTGACAAGAGTTGCAATGTGCTTCTTCTCGAGGTTGAGACTAAATCGCATAGGAATGGGTATAATAATTTGTCGCATAGTAAGAGCTTCGTCAACCATTCAGATCAGGAGGCTAGAAACGTTTGTAGGTCTAACAGTGACCTTTCTAGATCCCGGAAGGTTTTTGGAGAGCCTGAGGCGAAAGTGTCATTTGACCAGTTGGCTTTTTGTGATAGAAGACAGTTGCTTGAAACCGTAATGAATCAAGTTCGTGTCAAGGTGTCCAGTCGAGTTGCTGGGCCACTATTTCCTAGGTTAAGGGATGAAGTGAACTTCGACGAAGATATGGCGGTGTTGTCAGAAAGGAGATCAGTACTTATGCAGTATTGTAAAGTTGGTGGAAGTCAATTGTCTGAGACAGGTAGTTCTGAACTGTTACCAGATCCTACTCAGTTGGAACTAAGTAAGCTCAAAAAGTCTGTTGATGGTTCAAGTGGTCTTCAAAAGTCGATTAATAGGGACGATGATCATCAGGTAAAATGTGGGAAGAAGAAAACTCTTGGCAGGTATTTGAGGCAAAGCCTAAATCAAATACTGGAGAAGTCTGGCTTTATCAATGATAGCAAGGGAATGTTGAAAAATAACTGTTCATGTAGTGTGATGAATAAATATGTGAAACTCGAAGAGTTTCTTCAATCGAGCGATACGATTGGGTTGGCATTGCATGCATCAACCAAGAAGCTATCTTCTTACCGGGGATGGCCTAATATGCATGAGAATCGGTTTGCACTGTATAAATTGCCGATGCGAGTGCCAACTGCTGAGCAAGAGTATGCTGGTTTATGGGGAGGGACATTCGGCTGGCCCCCGGGGAAGCCTACAGAAGACAAACCTGGAAAAGCCCTTTTTTTCCTTTTGCTTTCGTACGAGAAATCCCAGGGACAAGTATTTCTCATTGCAACAAAAATACTGGAAGGCACTCACTATGTTTTACATCCTAATGGTTCTGCAATGTTCAGAGTGAATATTAATGAACCTTCGGTAGATCCGTTTCCTTGGGAGTCCGATGGGGATCTATTTCCTGTGAATATTCAGCATACATTTTCGGGAGAGGGAATTGCCAATGGGTATGGCTTTAGATACCCTGGTTCGAAGCCCGGTTCTCTCTATGTATTTCAGAATGGTCAACTGGCCTTCATTTGGAAGGAGTCCAAATCTGTCCTAACCTTACAGAGATTGAACTTACAAGAGCTTCTGAAAAAAGGTGAAAGAGTACCTCCTCTACAACCAACTGACAACTTCTCCTATCTAACCAAGTCATACTCGAATGTCTTCAATGGCTTCCCAAACACTTCGACTAGTTTCTCCTTGCCAAGGTTTGCATTGTTATGGCTTCATTTAATTTGTTTCATTCTTTCCATCTGCAACCCAGTTACCCTACTAATAGCCTGATGTTATAAACATTTTTTTTTTTACATTTTAACTGCATGTAGTTCATAGGGGCAAAAACTTGCTTCTCTGTTCTCCAGATTTTCGTATCAGCCACTTGTTAAACTGGTAGTTTATAAGTTGAGTAAGCTGAAACCACTTGCTGGGTTAGTTCGACAAATATGAAGGAAATTGAAGTTTGAGGACAAACATGTTCTAGTTCAGTTTTAGTGCTGGTGCTGTAACGGCTCAAGTCCACCACTAGCAAATATTGCCCTCTTTGGAGCCTTGCGATGAGACACTGACATTTTAGGCTTCCCCTCAAGGTTTTTAAAATGTGTCTGCTAGGGAGAGGTTTCCATACACTTATAAATAGTGTTTCGTTCTCATTTCCAATTGTGGGATATCATAATCTACCCCCTTTGAGGCCCAGCGTCCTCTCACCGGCACTCGTTCCCTTCTCCAATCGATGTGGGATCCCCCAATCCACTCCCCTTCGGGGACCAGTGTCCTTGCTGGCACACTGCCTCGTGTCCACCCCCCTTCGGGACTCAGCCTTCTCGCTGGCACATCGCTTGGTGTCTGGCTCTGATATCATTTGTAACTGCTCAAGTCCACCGCTAGCAGATATTGTCCTCTTTGGGCTTTCCCTTTCGGGCTTCCCCTCAAGGTTTTTAAAATACGTATGATAGAGAGAGATTTCCACTCCCTTATAAAGGGTGTTTCGTTTTCCTCCCCAACCGTTGTGGGATCTCACAGCCGCATATCAAAGTTTTACCTTGGACATGAATAGGAAAATGTCAAGTTAATATTTCAGAATATACTTGATGCGATGCTAGCAAATGTCTTGTTATATTATGACTCCTGTTTGCTACCGAAATTTCTTTCAAACTCGAGTACAATAGTTGCTCTATTGGTTCAACTATAGCACAGCCAGACAAGCTCAACCAAATTTTATGTCAATTGCGTTCGGAATCTTTACTTAGGAGAGGGCATGGAGGATGATCTCATCATTGTTGATTGTTGAAACTCTTGCCGTATCAATTATATATTTGTTGTAAAACTAAAGCTTCTTGTTTGTATTGCACAGAGAAACGTGTTCATAGGAAATTCATGGGGTAAAACATTTGTAGAAGAATATTTTTATGGTTGTTGCAAATGAAGGTTCGAGCTCCGTATTTGTTGCATCGGGAGCGGTTCACGATGCTTACAACTTCAGCGATCCTTCAACTTAGGGGAGGAGGTATGATATTGTACTACTATTACTATGCCAATTTTACAGAACTTTGATTCTGAAATCTTGCTTGTGGCATCTTATTTCTGGTTAAAACAAGAAAATGAAAAATATTGTGTATTCATGTATGGATTGCTATGCTTTTTTCTTTTCTTCTTATACTTGGGAAAAGGCTGATGCATTGAATCCAAATAAAGTTTTCCATATCCATCTTTCCTTTCAGAACTTCTTTGATTCTCTTTGTTTAGAGAGAAAGAGAGAGAGTCAGAGGTCTGTTCAATGATCAAGTTTGAAATGCATCACTGTCAATTGTGCTGTTCTTAGATGCTGAAATCTTTCTTTAAATTTTTACTTGATAGTTTTCGATAAAACTGCAGAACTGATTCTAACTCTGGGTCGTTCTGTTCGATTATTTTCGACCATTCTGTTTCTTTTCATGGTTAATCTTTTTTTTAAAGCGGTTCGGTTTGGTTCACGGTTGAATAGATAATTACTAAAAAGTATTTAGAAGTCCCATCCCACCTTTAGAAGTTAAAAGAAAACTCTAATTTTAAGTCCCATCTGTGACAATTCACTCGGGTATAAAATGAAAATCAACCCCGATATGCTAAAAGCTCGTCTTCCACGGATGTTTGAAGCATATTGGGGTTGATTTTCATTTTATACGTGAGTGAATTGTTATAAATATAACACCAGACTTCTATACGAAACATAAGTGAGTTGTGTGTTTTAGTTTTGATATATATAGATATATTTATACTTATACACAAAAGTGAGGCAATTCGAGGTTGGAGATTGAGAATGTAATTCCTGTGCCTGCTTCGTTTAGCTAACGAGAAGATATCTATTCCAACCTAACCTTTATGAAATCTAGGCTCATTAAGCGGTGAACTAGATTCTAGGCTAAGTCGAATTTTAATGGTTTCATTATTGTTTTAGTCACATTACCATTCATATTCTCTTATTCTCAGATTGATACTTGGAATACTTCAACGAATTATTTAAAGTTTAAAGAGTCTATTCATACTATTACCCGATGATCGGCTTCTCAGGTACACAATATATAACCGGCCTACAAAATAATTTTCAATAACAGGATAATCTTTGTTCAATGAGACATCATAACGAAATCAAAAAGTCGTACAAGTGTATGCATATCCAACAATTTAGAAACGAAAGAATTTATATATCTAGCGGGAATGTCTCTTACCTTAAAAAATTCACTTAACAATCACATCAGTTTTCCAACTCGATTTAAATCAAGACTTAACTTATAAAAAGATTGGGTTCAATCCTAATTCACCCAGAAAGTCGATAATTCTAATTGGTGGGATGATGCTCGACTATTTATGTGACATTTGAGTAAAGGAGAGGTATATGAATGAATTGAGACCACGTCTAAATGAGAAATCACGATAATATGATGACTAAGAAAAAATTAAAAGAACGGTGAATCACGTACTTATACCAACGTCGCCGCCGCTCGTTGTTTACAGGCACCTCCCCAATCCTTCATTCTTACGGTTTTAGTTAAAACCTCTCTTCCATAACCAAGCGAAGCCGCGGTGATGGCGGGTGGCAGGTCGCCGTCCGTTGTGAACCGTGGTTTCCTTCTTCAACGAATTAAGTCTTGCCGCCACAAGTGTCCCACCGTCGACGACATCGTCGACCATCTCCAGTCCACTTACAGGGACTACCGAGGACTCAAGAAGTCACCTTTCACTTCAATCGTCCAACAAACCCTCGATTCGCAGCTCAAAAAGAATCCTAAATCCACTCCTTCTACTTCTACGCCCAGCAAAATCAAACGCCAATTTCAAGATTCTGAAGACGAAGATGCCGATTGCAGTACCATCGAAAAGAAGCGGTACAAGAGAGTTGACCTCGGCGAACAGAGGTTGCAGAATGAATCGCCTTCGTCTTCGACTTCTTCTGATTCTGGTAATAGTGGCGATGGAGCAGTGGCGACGTCGGAGGATGCTATATATGGGGAAAAAGTAGAGCCGGCGTTAGATTTGATGAAGTCGATGCTCCAAACATCTTATGCGGAGTCGAATAAGTCGAAGAATGAGCATTTGGAGAAGAGTGTAGAGTTGGAAGCTGCCATAGAGAATAAGGTTGCTGAAAAAATTGGTGTGGAGAATGAAGGGAATGCAAGCAAGGGGATATTGAGAAAGGAGGGGCAGGGTTCTCATGGTGGGGCAGAAATGGAAACAGGGGAAGGGAAGGAGGAAGGGCCTAGGTTTAAGGATTTGGGAGGGATGAAGGGTGTGCTAGAGGAATTGAAGATGGAGGTGATTGTTCCGCTCTACCATCCGCAGCTACCAATGTGGTTGGGCGTTCGGCCGATGGCCGGAATTTTACTTCATGGCCCCCCTGGTTGTGGGAAGACTAAATTGGCTCATGCCATTGCTAATGAAACTGGTGTGCCTTTCTATAAGATTTCGGCTCCCGAGATTGTTTCGGGCGTATCAGGTACATGTTCATATTGTAGAATACTCGAAACCGTGTGTTGAGTGTTTATACCATATGGCTATATAGAAATAAGGATTTGAATTTTGGTTATGAGATTGTATATGTATGTTTGCAATAGCAATATGTCATGCTATGGTTACTGTTAGAGTTGGCTGAGCTTTTCGTATGGTATTATCAATATAATAGTTGTTGGTGAATTGATAGAATTGAAATCTATACGTCTTTTCCTATTTTTCAATGCTCCTAGGAAGAAGCTATTCTTATATTCGATTATTTCGAAACTTTCGTGTGGAACTTTTAGGTGCGTCTGAAGAAAATATTAGAGAGCTATTTTCGAAAGCCTATAGAACAGCACCATCAATTGTTTTTATTGATGAAATTGATGCAATTGCATCAAAGAGAGAAAATCTACAAAGGGAGATGGAGAGAAGGATTGTAACACAATTAATGACTTGCATGGATGGGTTCCACAAGCTTGTAGATTCTACTGATGCAAGTTCAAAGAAAGATAGTTCCAATGATAGACCAGGTTATGTTCTTGTAATTGGTGCAACCAATAGGCCAGATGCAGTTGATCCTGCATTAAGGAGGCCGGGTCGTTTTGATCGTGAGATTGTATTAGGTGTTCCAGATGAAAATGCGAGGGCTGAAATTCTCTCTGTTCTAACCAGCACCTTGAGACTCGAAGGTTCTTTCGATCTTCTGAAAATAGCTAGGGCAACTCCGGGTTTCGTTGGCGCTGATTTGACAGCATTGGCCAATAAGGCTGGTAATCTTGCCATGAAGAGAATAATTGATCAAAGAAAATTTGAGTTGTCTACTGATTTTGTTGATAAGGAACATATAGAAGATTGGTGGAAGCAACCTTGGTTGCCTGAAGAGATGGAAAAATTGGCTATAACTATGACCGACTTTGAGGTGATTAATAGCATGTATTCTTATTGATTCTTTCAGATGAATGATATTGGCTAGTTTTGTTATTTACTCTTCTTTCTTGTGATATTCTAAAGGAAGCAATTCAAATGATACAACCTTCACTGAGAAGAGAAGGGTTTTCTGCAATTCCCAGTGTGAAGTGGGAAGATGTTGGAGGCTTAGAACAACTAAGAGCAGAGTTCGATCGCTATGTAGTTAGGCGTATAAAATATCCAGATGATTATGAGGTATCACTTTGGTTTAGGTTTTTCAAGCTTCATGTTCATAGTTTTGTAAGCTTCATGGTTGAGAATTTCCATGGTTTGTTCTTACAGCATTTTATCATTTTATCATTTTATCATTTTATCATTTTATCATTGTTCTTGATTCTAGGGCTTTGGTGTGGATCTAGAGACTGGATTTTTGTTATATGGTCCTCCAGGCTGTGGTAAAACACTAATTGCTAAAGCTGTTGCAAATGAGGCTGGTGCCAATTTCATTCACATTAAGGTTCGGTATTTAAGTGACTTAAAGCTTAAAAGTAGCTTATCCTATAGCATATGGTCAGGAAAATCGTACGGTTTTATGAAACCGTGTGTTATGGCTCGGATCTGAGTCAATTTCACTCACATTAAGGTTCGGTATTTAAGTGACTTAAAGCTTAAAAAGTAGCTTATCCTATATCATATGATCGGAAAATCGTACGGTTTTATGAAACCGTGTGCTATGGCTCGAATCCGAGCCAATTTCATTCACATTAAGGTTCGGTATTTAAGTGACCTAAAGCTTAAAAAGTAGCTTATCCTATAACATATGATCGGGAAAAATCGTACGGTTTTATTAAACCGTGTGCTATGGCCTGAATCTGAGCCAATTTCATTCACATTAAGGTTCGGTATTTAAGTGGCTTAATGCTTAAAAAAGTAGCTTATACTATAACATAATTTTTGATAATTTCATTGCTTTTTTAAACTTACCCTGGATTTATTTGTTGCACAGGGGCCTGAGTTACTAAATAAATATGTTGGTGAAAGTGAACTTGCAGTTCGGACACTATTTAGTCGGGCAAGGACGTGCTCGCCCTGCATTCTTTTCTTTGATGAAGTATGTGACTCATGCATTACTATTTGCTAGTTATTGTTGTGGATGAATGATGATCATTTTTGTATTTATGACATGAGAGTTTGTACAAGGATTATATAATCTATGGTAGTAATTACTTTAGGGAAAACAGAAAGATCTTATCAAATGTAAAGCATCAAGTACAAAATAGGTAACAAATAATAAACCTCATAAACCGTGGGGATTATAAGTTTTTCTCGACTCGACACTGAAATTTACAAAAACAACCCCGAAACATAGAATCTCATAAACGGATTATCTCCCGGATCATTCTCTTTCTCTTGAATGGTGATGAATGAGTGGCTGGTTGATAGAAGAAGGTTGATTTGATATTATATGTACATTTTGTTTTGAATTGTTTGTAGGTGGATGCTTTAACAACAAAACGTGGTAAAGAAGGAGGATGGGTCGTGGAGCGACTATTGAACCAGGTTCGATAAAGTGCCATGAAATGAGATGATTTTCTTGTGCTGTACCCTTTCTTTCCTTGTCGTTTTTATTGATCACTGAGGTTAAATGGATCGACTTTTCGTTTCTGCAGTTACTCATAGAGTTGGATGGAGCGGAACAACGACGAGGCGTCTTTGTTATTGGTGCTACAAATAGGTAGATGTTGTTTTTTTATATGCTTTCGAGTTCGTTGTTGTAATCTTGATACTCATAATAAGTTTATTCTGATAGACCTGAAGTCATGGATCCTGCTGTACTACGACCAGGTAGATTTGGCAAACTTCTTTATGTTCCTCTTCCTGGTCCAACTGAGCGAGGGTTAGTCTTAAAAGCTCTTGGAAGGAAGAAGCCTATTGATATCAGTGTAGATCTACTGGCGGTGGGACAAATGGATGCTTGTGAAAATTTCAGTGGTGCTGATCTTTCTGCATTGGTTAGTTTTCTATCTTCTTGTGTTTGCAATATTTATATAATGGGATTAATTATAGTCTCTTCTCGATACCATTTGTAACTGTCCAAGCCCATCACTAGTAGATATTGTCTGTTTTGGCCCGTTATGTGTCGCCGTTAGTCTCACGGTTTTAAAACGCATCTACTAGGGACAGATTTCCACACCCTTATAAGGAATGCTTTGTTCCCCTCACCAACCAACGTGGGATCAGTCTTCGCTGGCACACCGTCCGGTGTCTGGCTCTGATATCATTTGTAACAACCCAAGCCCACTGCTAGTAGATACTGTCTGCTTTGGCACGTTACGTATCACCGTCAGTCTCATGGTTTTAAAACGCATCTACTAGGAGAGGTTTTCACACTCTTATAAGGAATGTTTCATTCCTCTCTCTAATCAACATGGGATCTCACAGCTTCTTTGGAACTTTGACAATTCGTTTATATCTTATCAACTATTTAACCCACACAATTTGCTAATACTAAACACCAACCTCACACATGGATAGCTAACTAATCACGTACTCAATCTATTTATTAGTGGCTTCTAATGGTAGCAACTAGTTGTGAGTTTTATGAGACCCATAAGGACGAGATTCTTATGGAAACAAATTTTAGCTTCAAACCATGGGACCTAATTTATAATTGAATCGTTTTTCTATGGTCAAGTTCATGTGATTTTTATCATGACAGATGAACGAAGCTGCAATGGCTGCCTTGGAAGAAAAATTGACATCAGTCAGGAATAATATGGAATCAGCATCATGTACCATCAAGATGACCCATTTTGAGAGTGGGCTAACTAAGATTTCTCCTTCTGTGTCAGAAAAGGTCTTATTTACTTACCTTATCATTTTCAAAACAAAATACTGTGATGTATCAGTTTCTGAATGTCTTTTTTTTTTCTCTTTTTGTAACAGCAAAAACATTTTTACGAGATTTTGTCGAAGAGCTTAAAGCCCGCTTAATGGATACGAGATAGTCAACTCTCAACAGTATACAAAATCATAACAGGTACAGTTGCTTGCTGGCAAGTTTTTATCCCTGAAGAGTTCTAAATTTCCAGTTTATTTAGGATTGAATGTCCCAAAATTTTGTTTAATAACATTGAAATTTTGAGCAGAGACGTAGTTGAGGTTATAATGATGATTTATGTATGTTCTTACAAGGAAAAAAGGACACTTTTTGTTGTAGGAATTTGAAAATGAATGGAAATGTTCCTTGAAGTTGTATTTTCGTTAGTTAAATTTGACACAGCTGATTGAGGAAACTAAATGGTTGCTTGTTGTTACAGTAATTATCTATATACATATAGTTGATATCGAACTCTCACCGAATATCGAAGCGTTCGAAGTCTTCTTCGTTCTTCTTTTTAAAATGTAGAGGTATAATTAAAACCTACCCAATATTTATTTGGTATTTGTATAATTCTCCCCTGCAAGGCTCGTTCATGGAGGGTGAGTCAGGGCCTAAGAATAGGCTGAAAGGCATAGTCGATGGACAACAGGTGAATATTCCTGTATTACCCCTTGTTGGTCCCGAGGGACGGAGGAGGTTAGATTAGCCGAAAGATGGTCATTGGTTTAAAGATGCAAGGTACCCCTAGCCAATGTTTGAGTACCAGGTGTTACGACACTGAAGTAACCCATGCTATAATGCAACTCGATCTTGAGATAATCATTATGCGACAAGTCCAATTATTAAAGCTAAAATATTACAAAAAGCAATAAATTATCACCTCTTAGCTAAGACGTCAACCCATTATGAAGAGTTGAATATTTTCCAGCACTAAAAATCAAGATTCATTCCTAGTGCGTTATACACTCGTTACAATCTAGTTTGTATTCTTTGTATTCTAGTCTATCTGAGTATGTTTCACAAATATCCTATTGTCACTACATCTAGTTTTTCCTCTTCCTAGCCAATGAAGGTGTGACCATAGCTTAACCTTTTTCTGTTGCCCTCGATTTCAAGGTTCACTGGTCTACCTTGACAGTTCCACAACCTATTCTGGTAGCCATGCTTGTCCGTTCCTAAGGATGACTTAGCCATGCTTGTCCATTCCTAAGGATGACTTAGCCATGCTTGTCCATTCCTAAGGATGACTTAGGACGTGGTCACATAATTCTGATACCACGTGTTGCTACTTGACTTAGGACCTCCCCTTTGAAATCCAAAGCAAATTGTCATCTCTTTGGCAATCCTTCATAGGGAATATCCTTTACCTCATAACTTATGAATGGCATAACGTGCACTTTGCACTCTTGGAAATCCATAAATTTGAACTTAATCTTTGAAGACTCCAACCAAAATCATGCCGCCGTGAATTCCATAGCTTCTCTCGTAAAGTTAATGCCAACTTTTTCAAAACTCCCTTGGGGTAATGGTTTGCTTGAGAGATCTTTTAATTCCTCTAGTAGTCGCCATTACCTGGGTGAACTCTACTGTCTAAGCCTACCACATGATTTGTATGGGCCAAAGGTACTTGACATCTAGAGTTATGGTTACGTGAGGCGGGGTCAAAGGTACCTAATCGTGTATTGGGCCTTAAGGTATCTTGTACCCAAATCCATGGGTTGAACGCCACGCACTTTGCGGCATCGGCTCTTTGTCTTCGACCCAGTCTGCTATCACATGACCCCTCTCGGGCTCCTAATCGTCTCTGGACACTATAACTCAGATCAAACATTCTCTCATAGGGTTAACGTTAACTTCTTAATGTCTTAGGGTGTTATCATATCTATCACGAAACCCAGAACATACAAGTTCATAGAGGTCTTACAACATATCATATACTACTAAACAGGGTTAGATGACACTTGATCGCGACTAGACATATCGTCAAGCTGAATCATAGAGGTGTATGACTCTCTATCCTAAGAATAATCTATGGGGCCTAAAACCTAAGTGCTTTAATACCAATTTATCAACCCACTTTTCTCTTTTCGATTTATATTGGTTTCTTTTTATTTTCATTCCCATTTTCACTTCAAAAGAAAATAAATTTCAATTTTGAAAGTAGATTTTATAAANAAAAAAAAAAAAAAAAAAAAAAAAAAAAAAAAAAAAAAAAAAAAAAAAAAAAACCATTGACCATTTTTCTTAAATTGAGTTACTCTAACAACTAAGTCTACGGTAAGTAGATACTATCTGCTTTGGTTTGTTACCTATCGCTTAGCCTCACGTTTGTATAACGTATCTGTTAGGGATAGGTTTCCACATCCTTATAAAAAAAACATTTCGTTTTTCTCTCCGTGAGGTCTCATAGTTACGATCAACCTTTTTTAATTTTAGTGTGGAAGGTTAAAGTTTATTGAATTTGAAATGTTTTTCAATAAGAAATTGTCCAAAAAAGTTTCATGACCCAATCAAGAAAAACAATTAACTATCAAAGCTATGAAAATCAACCCATTGAAACTAACATTTAAGAACAAAACTCCTTCTATTTTAATGCAATATTTCAAGTTTCCATTCTTAATTGAAAGCTATTAATGTTGGTAGAGTTGCATTTTAACTGTTACCAAGTTGAAGTATATAAAAGTGTTCCTTCCATTTGTTTTCATCACTCTTAGCTTTTCTTGTTCGGTTTTAGGGTCGGGAAATCCTTTTCTTGTTCGGTTATATCTGAAAGTTTCGAGTCTCGAAACTAGGTAACACAATTTCCATATTTCTATCTTCTTCCCCTTAAATTAATCGTAGAACTCAATTATCTCGATCGGGAGAGACAACCCATCAAAAATTTGATGAAGATCTTTTGATATATTTACAATTTATCAACAAAATTCCTCATTTGATCTCATTTCAATTGTTGAACAGGAGTTCGATTAAAAAATGGGATACCGAATCCTTTTAATTTCGGTTCTTACTTTCGTCCTAACCATTTTGGGTCATGATGCTGTAACGGGTAGAATTGTGGTCGATGGAACCACAACAATAGCGGAAACGGATGAGAATTTCATATGCTTTTAACTCTGGACATTTGGCCTCATGATGAATGTCGTTGGCCCAAGCTTTGCGTTTGGGACGGTCATGCATCTATGCACAATTTGGTGAGAACATATGAAATCAAAAGAAAATGAAGAAAAAAATACAACTAGTATTTTATTAATCGATTCTTCTTTTTTTTTTTGTTTCAGGATTTAACTCTTCCGATCCTTAACTGCTTATCTTTTTGTAGCATACTGTTTCTTCGTAAAAATCTACCCTAATTTACTCTCTATCATTAGCTTTCAAGTCGGTAAGGATTTGAGTAGGAGGTACTTTGCAAGACAAATTGATTTATAACGTTGGGGCCGGTTTCAAGGGAACATGTCACCCATTTCAAGCAGTCGAAGATTCGTTATTTGACTTCTCAGTGGGATGTTTGNTTTTTTTTTTTTTTTTTTTTTTTTTTTTTTTTTTTTTTTTTTTTTTTTTTTTTTCGTTTCGAATACCGAAACTTCTTGTCGTCTTGTAACCCAATAGGGCGATTGTGATTTTTGGCTTAAACGCTCTCTTGGGTAAGTACAAGACAAAAGGAAAATGGAATTATAGCAATGCCGAGGCTCTTATTAAATACACCGTAAAGAAGAATTATCAAATAAATTCATGGGAGTTTGGTAAGCTAAATAATACTCGGGAGTCGATTATTCTGGGTGATTTAATGACTATAATTCATGCTCACTGAGGCATACATCATTGCTACTACAAAGGCAATGAATTGGCTGGAGTTAATAGTATTGGTGCAAGTGTTACTACAGCACAATACGCAGAAGACCTTATTAAGGTTCGAGAAATCATAGATCGTTTGTACGACAACTCCCAACAAAAACATGGATGCAGGTTCGACTGTTCTTGCTACCATTCTCATTATATATATATCTAAATTGTAGCGTGAGTATTGAGAAAGTGTCTTTAGTTTGTAGGTGACGACCCCAAATTGATATACAGATTCATTAATTCTATGTATCTTTCTCAAGTATCAAACACATTTAAACAACTCAGAATGTAATTCAAAATAATGCTCCTTGGGCTGCTGCTTGGGTTGGAGAAGCCGGTGGAGCGTATCAAGGTGGCAGTCCTCATATTTCTGACAAATTTATCAATAGTTTTTGGTAATCAAATCTATTTCAACTTTTTTCCGTCGTGATTTGATTTGTCTCCATTTAAATATAAAGAAAAGAACAATACTCAAGTACTTACAAAATGAATTGAATGCATTAGGTATCTAGATCAGCTCGAGATGGCTTCTTCGTACAATACAATAGGCAGACTTTGATTGGTGGGTTCTATGCCGTCCTCAAATCCTCAACTTTACTTCCTACACCAGATTACTATGGGTAACCATATCTCTTCTTCTTATATATTTTAATTACCATATTTATACAAATCTCACTTCGTTTCGTTTTTTTATATCATTAGTGCACTTCTATTTCACCGACTTTATATCATTCGTTTCGTAGCTATGCTCATTGTTCGAGAGGAAGGGTAAGAAGTCCATTTTATATTTAAATAACTAAAATTTTATCTGATACCATTAACCGGTCCTAATTCGTCATTTTCTTGTAGCCCGGTGTGACGTTGCTTTTCATCAATTTGAGCAATACAACTCACTTTATAATCGACATTAAAAACCCCATGAACATGAGTTTGCATAAAAGGAATTCTCGAACAAAGGGTTCTCGTTTAAAGCATAGACGAAAGAGAACAGCTTCAAGAGAGGAATATCATTTAACTCCAAAAGATGGTCTAGTTAGAAGCTCCACCGTGCTTTTAAATGGATATCCATTGGATACTACAAAAGAGGGAGACATACCAAATCTAGGTCATAGTAACTCTTCTATACATATTGCTAGGTGGTCCATTGCTTTCATTGTCGTTCCCGACTTTATAGCTCTAGCCTGCAAGTGATTTCGTTGCCGCTCATTCCAATTGATACTCAATTGTTGAATCTCCTTGTAATACTTGAGTGAAGGAGAGGTATATAAATAAAATGAAACCATATCCAGATGAGAGAGATCCTAAATATATGATTTAAAAGACTCGAGAATTCATACTTATACCAACAAAGTCATTACTTATAAAATTAGAGTATAACATCAAAATATGCTTGAGACAAAAAGGACGTGATGGCCACATCCTTCTGTATGACCAGATTATTTCTATATGCATGCCATTGACGTTTTTAAACCAACTCAAGCAAGAACACAATCAAACTTCAAGGTATAGTATTTCTCTACATATGATCCACGAACATGCAAGGGTGCCCTAGGCGAGCTTTTCAATATCCTCTCTAGACCTATACTCTCTAGACCTAACTACGAGCTACCACATGCTCACGCTCTCGAAGCCAATAAAATAAAAAAGTAAAATATATAATATCGTGAATATAACTAGAAAAGTAGTCGATGACTATCAGAGAAATAGAACATGCATGAGATACCACATTTTAAATTATCAGTTAGTTATATAGTTCATCACGACTATAATACTTTACTTATAGATAATCATATTCATGGTGTTACATATAACATATGCATAATGCCATACATATATGCACATATATTGCTAAAACATACCCAATCATTCAAGTAGTTAATGAAGCTAAGTAGACTATGTTGAGCCTCGAGCCGAGAAAAGTCAGTGGATACCTAGTATGCAATGAGAGCCTGTGTATAATTTTAATGTTGCTAGTTGAGGCAAGGGAGTGCTCGGGAGCTCTACAGCTACAAAGGGGTGTCAACCCGAAAGATCTACAGCTACACAGGGAGTGCTCACGTTCCCTACTTTATCATACTTCAAAGTAGTTCAAACATAAAATTCATAAAACAATCATACCTCGTCCCCTCTCGTAATTTATCTACTACCCCTCTCTATAATATATATATATATATATATATATATATTTAGTTTAACAATATATGGAGCACGAGAATAGAACTCAAATAGTATGAAACGATAGAAATGTATTGAAAAATTGAATGATATGAGTACAAAATGTTTTGAGTTTTTTTTCACTCAAAGAAGTATTTTCTTAACAAATAGGCAAATTATTTCGGATCGGACTCGGAGAAGACCATCTAACGGGTCCTTTGGGCTTGCAACTTCGAATGGCGGATTCGGGCATGGGTGGCATTGCGTTCGTTCCCTTAGGAAATAAAAGAGTGTCGAAATCATTAGAGGTTGGAGGCTTATCCATGGAGGGTTGAGGTGGTGATTCCTTAGTATCCAAAGCAAGAATGTGTCTTGAAGTTGCGATGATGGTGGAGGGAGAAGAGATGGCAATGAGAAGGAAGAAGATGATGGCAAGGAAAGCACCACCTCGTGGACCCATTGATCCAAACAACTTTAATAGTTTGCAACAAATGGATGGATCATTGAGTCCACTTCTTGTGTTTATATATAAATTTGTTTTCTATTTTTGTGCATTTTGTTCCTTAAAAAATTCAACGAATTCAATTATCCATCCATTTATTTTTGTGGAGATTTGAACCACCTACTCGGGATTGACCACTTCAACTATCCATCCATTTATTTTTGTGGAGATTTGAACGAGCTAACCTGATTGGACTAGCCAATAGCTCAAAAGTTATTGGATAATTTTCATTTTTTAATATAATTTCTATTAAAAGAATGTAAAATATTATATTCGTAATACATCCAATAACATTTAGTACACAATTGCACTTTTGAAGGCAGCAGACTAGCGATTGTGCGGCACTCACTTTCCAACGATAAGTGAGCTAAGCCAATTTGTTCTTGCGTCGCCTACGGCCAAGCGACGTATGATCGAGCCTCTAGCCTCGTTTTAAAAGAAGGTTTTAGAAAACGAGGAGAGAGAGATTTTAGAAAGAGACGTTATATAAGCAAGCAAGAGAGGGATAACAACGCGGTCACTGTGACTCGTCCTTATAATTTTGGACATTTTGTATGGTTTATATTAGTATCTTGATTCCTAGTTCTCGTTTTGTAAATAAGTTTGTACTTGATTTCGTCTCTTAATTACGGAGTTGTTTGTTTTTAAATTGCGTAAAATTTTATCGTGTTTTAAAATTTCTTGCTTTTGCGTTCATCCCGTCAAACCTAAGTTAGAATACCTTGATGTAAAATCGAGTCTCAGGTCACGTTTAAATCGATGACACTTTTAAATATGGTACTAATGATTTCATCCATATAGTAACAATAATTATATGAAAACTTTTAAAAATTTAGAATTGTTTTTAAAACACTTTTGTAAAGTTCAAGAGTTATCTTTGAAACTGCGTATTAACCGTTTTTATCTAAAACAAATTGTAAAGAGTGTATTGTTTAAATAAAATACAAGTTTTTGAAAATTTATATACAGCCAGATTCATGATGAAACAACATAAAAGTAAATTTTACGAGAAAGTTACCCTTACCCTTGTATTAAACAGAAAAACTAGCAATTTTACCTCTTAGGTATACGAGAGAAACTACATGATATTTTGAATATATATCCACCCGTGATCAGAGATATGCAGATTTCGAGACGTAAATTCTACTCTGTGTCTCATATTGAGTTAGCTATAGGATCACAAGCTATAATAGTATATTCTGAAAACTCCAAATTTTTCTTAGGTTAGATAAACAGAATCGTCACAAAGTTACGTCACAAAGTTACTCTGTCATGTTAGAGAGAAGAGAAGAGAGACGCTCTAACACGACAGAGCGTGTTTGCGGAAATTTAGACATGTATTTAGAAATGGTTCATCTTAAACACAAGCTAGTCACTAGATACCGATATGTCTGATACTACGCTGAATATGTAACAACAGAAAAAACAACCATAAATACTAATGATTTGGTCATAGAATTGGCTAAAAACTCCAAATTCTTCTTATGTTAAATAAAGAAAACAGTCACAGAGTTGCACATGAAGAGAGAAGATAGATCCTCTAACACAACCTGAGGTGTTTGCGAAAATTTAGACATGTATTTAGAAATGGTTCACCTCAAACACAAGCTAGGCACTGGATACCAATAGGTCCGATACTATGATCGATATGTAACAACAGAAAAATGACCATAAATACTAATGATTTGATCATAGAATTGATTGTCGATAGAATGAGAGATACGAATGCTTTGCCACAAAAGCGTACAAGGTATACCTTTAAAGGATTTCTGAACGAGTAAAGAATGTCTCGAATTGCTTGATTGGTAAGTACTGTGTTAAACGAAGCTGGAATCCCGAGTAACGACAAAACAATGTCGTGTTACAAAGCCCCAAGAGACCACCAAAATCTGCAAATGTTAACATACTTTAGTATATGTTAACTTACTTTGTGAAAATGATACAGTTCTTCAAAGTTCGACCTCGTTTCTCTGATCGAGGACAAGTAGCTCGAGTAAAATGGATGATATCAAACTTTTCCATGATAGAAGTACCAATTTTGCTCATCCTTACAGAACATTAGCCCTCAATTCCATGAATTGTGGAAAGAACTGTAGCAAAACAGCTATGAAGCAATTGGTCATCAATTGGTACAAAGAATATGTTCAAATAATATTACTCTACTGAGCAGGAGAAGCCAAAGAATCTGAATATATTTCTCTCTTCAAATTCTCCCAAACATCCATGCCTTCGGGATGATGATGCACATACAGTTTTAGGAATCTATTTTCCGAACACGCGACAACAGTTCTCAATGCTAACGTTGGGTCGGCTGCTCCTTGTTCCTTAAGCCAACTATACATTGACAACCTAAGAGTGACCCTCTGAGCGGAATACGAAAGATATGAAGAGAAATTTACTAGAGCCGAAACAGGATACCCAAAAGTATTCACAAGGAGATCAATCTTTAGTTCTATTATATCCTTTGATTGGTTAAGGATTTGCGGAGAAACTTTGATAATTCTGCGAACATCCTTCTCGTCGATGCCAGCTTCCACAATACAATCGAACCGCTCTTGGAGCTCTTCTCCCTTCCCTCGAAACACCTTGAACACTTCTTTCATCTTACTGGAGTTTTCTTCTAGTCCTAATTTCAACAAGAACTGAGTTTTCTGTTGCTTTGATCTTTCAACTTCCCCATTGTCTGGAAGTGGCAGAACTCTTGTCCCAAGCCTCCAGTTCTTCAATTTTGCTGGATTCTGAAAGATAATTTGACGAAGCCGTTTCTTTCCAACATTCAAGATAGAGAGCAAGCTGTTAGTCTTTTTCAGAGTACACGATCCTAATAACAAGGGATGAGAGCGGAAAAGGTATCCTATCTGTTGCACACCCATGTCGATTTCATTGAAGAACAAAAGGCATTGCCTTATATTTGAAACGAACTTACCAACTCGCATTTGAGGGAATTGCAGGAACACGGAATATATCTGCATCATCGAGGATCCCATTTTTAGTAACAATCCAATTAAGGAAAGTGATTTACTTCCTGAATCCTCAAATAAAAAATCTGGACGTAATCTGATTAAATCAGCCAACTTCTCATCACTGCAACCCATGTGTTTAAACCAGAAAAGAAGCCCAAGAATTTGCTTCCAGTTATAGGAATGACCATCCAATAGTTGTTCTTCAACCCAGCTTGGTTCAAATCCAATGTTCTTCAATTTGTCTAATACCTTGACAAACCCATTTTTAACACCCCCAACCAATAGATAGGGGCTACAAACAACAAATTGGACAACAGTAGGTTGGTCAAGACCGAGCTCTTCATACGCTTTTAACTTCGATAGCAAAACACCGTAGTCGTAGCGAAATATCTGAGTTGCCTCCTTATAAATCTTCCCTATCTTATTTCGTTCAATACCATAGTTACACAACACATGATAGTTCTCAAGCAACAAATCATTATCACTCAAGAACATCACCTCGCGCGGAAGAAATTCATTATACTCTGCAGGTTGCAACCCCACACTCTCAAAGAAAGGTTCGAATTCATTAATAGGATGGTACCGCAAAAACCGAGTAATCGACCGCCCAATCTCGCCCTCATTTTCAACTCTTCCCAGAAGTTTTGCAAGAAAGATTGGCGAATTTTTACTTATATTCTCAGCATCCATAAACTGAATCCCTCTAGTAGAATGCAAATACTCCAACAAAGCATCCTGAGCCTCCTTTCTAATGGCTCGAGAAATCCGATGCCCGTTTCCACTACCCGTAGTCGAATTTCCACATTCTCCCGATTGGGGAGCCTTTTTAGTTCCATAAAATCTAGGGTTCGAGAAAACAGGGGAAAATCCAATTCGCCAATACAATACTCGAACTAAGTTAAACTTGTTATCAGCAATAATCGGAGAAGCAACCAACGAAAATGTTTTGAACTTTTGCAAGTAGGACATGACAGAATACACAGTGTACGCAGTTCAATCTCATTACATATATCAAAACTGAAATTTCAAAAGGTACCTCTTCCAACTGTTGGATTGAAAAGTCCGATGGTTTCAGAGAAATTTGAAGTAGAGATCTTCTCTGAAATTTTGTTTGCTAATAATGATTAGCCGTTGTGAAGGAGTCGATTGAGAGTCCGAGATGATTTGAGAAGGGCGGCTGTGCAACCATTTCAAATTTAGGGCTTTGAATCCTTTTTCTGGATTTGCTATTTAGAACTTCCAATCATTTCGATTTTGTGGCGAGAACAATAAGCCAATTGACCGATATATATATATATATATATATTCATCGGTTAGCTCCTAATTTCATTTGGGTCAAAAGTCTATTTTATCCCTTTACGAGTTGTTTGTAATTTTAGTTAAGTCAAAAGTCCATTTTACCCCTTATATTTGTACATTCACTAATTATCTAATTAATAGTTCGTTTATGATCTAATTTCCTTCTCGGGCCCAAAATCAACCCTAAACCTTATACGAGAAAAAATGAATTCCAGCTTGTGAAATTACGTTTCCAGCCCTCTATTTGGTCAAGTTTTCAGATTAGTAGACTTATTGAATTGACTACAAAAGTCATTTTCACTCGTACAAATGAAAAGATAAATCTTTGTAAGTAGCAGTTTTTAACTCATTCCGGGTTAAGATCGAGTCGTTTATAATCATCGGTGTTATTAATCTGCTCATTTAACGAATTTATACAGAGATTTAACTTTTTCGTGATATAGCCTTAAACAAACTCATGGTATATGATAACCTCACTCTATTTTATCCCTTTACGAGTTGCTCGTAATTTTAGTTAGGTCAAAAGTCCATTTTACCCCTTATATTTATACACTATCACTAATTATCTAATTAATAGTTTGTTTATGATCTAATTTCCTTCTCGGGCCAATGAGAAGATGAGATTCAATTATTCAAGTCCCAAAATCAACCCTAAACCCTATACGAGAAAAAGTGAATTCCAGCTCGTGAAATTACGTTTCCAGCCCCCTATTCGTCAAGTTTTCAGAATCGTAGACTTATTGAATTTACTACAAAAGTCATTTTCACTCGTACAAATGAAAAGACAAATCCTCGTAAGTAGCAGTTTTTAACTCACTCAGGGTTAATATCGAGTCGTTTATAATCATCGGTGTTATTAGTCTGCTCATTTAACGAATTTATAAAGAGATTAATTTTTTCGTGATATAGCGTTAAACAAACTCGTGGTATATGATAACCTCACTCACATGTCTCTACATAAACGATTGGATCAAATCATTTGTAACAATTACCAAATGAGTTTATAAAGAGTGTATCAGTGTAACACACTCGATCGTATTCATACACTATAGACCCTTTTGGTTATATTCTTAAACATGATTCTCTCGTATGTCAACCACACGTTGTTCAAAATTACACTAATAGCCTCGAATTATAAATAAAAATAATTCTAAGTACTCATTGGACATATCTCGATAATACTTATAGACTGTAGAATGACAAGCAAGTGAAAAGGAATGCTCGTAGAGTCGACTTTCTCCTATTAAATTTAACCCTTTGTCACTCATTTTACTTTGAAGATCGATATTACTCTATGAGTTTGACCGCATCGAGAGGATCTACGGGTCCATATAAGATGGAGTACACAGACTCTATCTCGATATTAACGACTTTGACCTATTTATTTTTGTCGTCATTCTTCGTTACTACTTTGAGGGTAACAAGCTTTCAATCACGACTGAACTGAATTAAACAAAGGAACTCACATCTCAATCATGTAAAATTGATAGAATACGAAAAAGAGTAAGAGATTAGAGAGTTCTCGAGATTTGTTATTCTTCCGTGTAAGTTCCCTTCCTTTGAGATCTCACATCGACATTCTTGCTTTAATCTATAATTTTTTGTCTTCTTTTCCTTCTGATGTCAACAACGACTGAATTAGGGTTCTTATTATTCCTCTCAGGTTTCACAGCAACAGAATCAATATCAGGGTCAGTAATTTATTTTCAAATTTGCCAGTAGGGTTATTTCTAGATTCTGGATCGAGGGTCCCCCTTATTTCCGGGAGCGAACTCCAGGCGAATATGAAGCGATCCTCCTTTCATCATAGAGGGGTAGGTGACTTGAGAATGACGATAGGTCCCTTTTCCCGACAACAGATCAGGACAAAGGGCAGAAGGACCTCTCGATTCCACAACCAAGATGGATCATGTCAAGCTCGAATGATTCTAGACATGCAATCCAAACTACATAGAATTGCAAAGAAACTTAGCAATTAACTAGAAGAAACCATAAATGCTTTTTTTACTGTATTTTTCAAGTCTCTTTTACAAATACAACATACATGACTTTATATAGTCTCAAAACGAAACTCTTGACATTACAGGACGCTTACCTCCCTTCACCACGTCCATGGAGATGGTCCTACAGGGTTCATAACTACTCCTCTTACTACAGGACGCTTACCTAGCCAACATTTAGATCCGGCTCTACCCAAACTTTTCTAGTTTACTCCAGCATTCCCCACTTGTTCGACTGTTGCTGAGCAATTTTTGGGTATCAAACGGACCTCCCTAGTAGTTAATTTTAATATGGCCGATTTCCCCTCTTTTGCCATCAGTTTCGCTACGACACTCGCTGCTCTAGCTAATTTTAAGATGCATTATTGAAATTACGATCCACCTAAAATTTATAACAATGAGAGCTCGATTTTTATCAGGTGGCATGAACTGAAACATCTTTTGATAATTTTAACGGCATTAAAAGAAAAGAAAAAAAAAAAAATTAGGGTTATTGTTTTTTAGGACAAACACCAAATATTCCTTCACCACCAGAAGTGTAACCCTTGGCTTCTAGGGTTAGGGTTTTCAGTTCTTCTTCTTCTTCTTCTTCTTCTTCTACTTTACCTTTTTCCCTTTTCAATTTCTTTTCTCCATTTCACGCTTCTCTCTCTAATTACTGCAACTGCTGTTCCACTTCGTTGCTTTATTTTTCGATTTAATTTCTGGATCTCGATCTCTGTTTCTCTTCAATGGACATGCGTAAGCGGAGGCCTGAGTCTGCCTTCAATTCTAATGGCACCTTCAAGAAGCATAAGCAAGGTTCGTTTTTTTTTTTTTTTTTTTTTTTTTTTTNTTTTTTTTTTTTTTTTTTTTTTTTTTTTTTTTTTTTTTTTTTTTTTTTTTTTTTCTCTCTTTTTTCCGGGTTATTGTTCTGTTTTTTGAAGTGGGTGTTCGATGCTCTGCCTCTTTCCTTTGTACAACTAGTTTGAATCTTCGTCTGGTTGCTTATGAGAGGGAGGAATTGAAGGGAAAATTATGTGCTTAGTCAGTGGTTTATTTTATTCAATGTAGAGGGAGTGGAAGGAATTTCACTTTCCTGATTTAATTCGTTTCTTTTCTGAAGCTAGAAATGTCGCTTTTGCTGTCTTTGTTGTTTTTCTTTGGATTTTTGAGTTGATTCAGAAGAGTTAGTGACCATGTGTTCGAGCCCCCTGATCTGATGGCTGGAATACTCTTTTAATAACTGCAATCTGCTCTTTGAAGATGGTTAGATCTGAATTCAAGTGAAATTGGAAAGGGGTAATTGGAGGGCCTGTAGAACGGTGGCTGTTGGTGGTGTGAGTTGGGACCATGTGAGGGGCTTGGTTTCCGTTGTCATCCTTGCAAAGTGTCCGTAGGGTTCAGTATTGAATTGTATTATTATGGCTAACTGTAGAGCCCTTTTCTTGATCTCCTGAACGGGCTTGGGATGATCATCAGCCATCCTCTTTTCTGTTTCATCTTGTGCATATTAAACGAACAATCCTTTTCTTTTATAAAAAAAATCGAAAACAATATCCTTAGTCTAAAGCTACAGAAGTTCACGAAAAAGAAACCAAATGGAATTAATGAAGTATTGCTGGAACTATGTGAGACATGCCCCCAAGGGAAAACTTTAATTTGGGTAACTGGAAGAAACTATTCTCAATTGTTCCAAAATTAATCTTTTTATGCTCATCTTTTCTGGCGATTAGGTAGTTCTACAATGCATGTTCTTCAATGGGAATCAAGCAACCAATGAAGCCATTTAATATTAGATCACTCTCTCTTTGTCTTTTTTAAATGTTCCTGAATTCCGGAAGAATGTCAGTTTATCTTTCGTTTTGTGCTTTGGAGGATTAGTACCTCTGATTGTACCCCCATGGAAGTTTTCAAGTCTGAGTTCAACTCAAGGAATTTGGCCATCTAGCTGACATCTTGATGGGAACTAATTATACTGAAGTTAACTGAACCCTTTTGGACTATTCACAGCCTTTTTAGTTTATAACCTTCAACTCTCTCAAAAACATTGTTTTAGAATTCTTTGCTTTAGATACTCGTGAAGGGGTAAGGACAAGTAACTATGTCGAGATTTAGCTGCACAGCCTAAAGTTGAGTAGCTTGACCATGCTGTGGTTCTCCATCACTTCTAATTTAAGCTATGCTGATGTGGTTAATTGTAATAGCATAAATCCACCCCTAGCAGATATTGTCCTCTTTGGACTTTTCTCTCAAGGTTTTAAAATGCGTCTGCTAGGGACAGGTTTCCACACCCTTATAAAGAATGATTTGTTCCCCTCTCCAACCGATGTGGGATCTCACAATCCACCCCTTTTGGGGCCAGCGTCCTTGCTAGCACACCGCCAGGTGTCTGGCTATGATACCATTTGTAACAGCCCAAACCCACTGCCAGTAGATATTGTCCTCTTTGGGTTTTCCCTTCCAGGCTTCCCCTCAAGGCTTTAAAACGCGTCTGCTAGAGAGAGATTTCCACATCCTTGTAAAGAATGTTTCATTTCCCTCTCCAACCAATGTGGGATCTCACGTTAACAACATTTAGGTCCAAAACTAACTAATCTTTCTCAGTAATGGCAACTATTTTGTTTAGATTTCCCCTTTTTGGGCAAGAAATGGTAATGACATTAACGTAATTGTAAGTTTCTATCAGCGGTTTGATCTCTCTCCACTTTTAATACCTCATAATTGACCTTCACTGAATTATCCAGTAGTTTGTTGAGAATGTTGATGATAAACAAAGAATTAGAAAGGGAAACCCTTGCCAAACACCTCTTGATGCAACTATTCTCCTCCTTGGACTAGAATTTAGAATTGCTAATGTAGCCTTGAATCCAATTTCTCCATTAATTGTGAATTTGAAAGCGTTATAAAAAATGTCCAATCAATTTAACTCCTGTAGTTTTATTTTATGTTCTGCTGAAATTCATATTCTCTATTTTGGGCTTTTAAGTTCAGTGATACGTTATTTTATCCTTTATTCTTGAGTTCAACATTCAAGCCATTTATTATGAAATAACACGTAGTTTTTAAAGCTCTGGGCTTGTTGTAACTTAGAAATACCTGTTGCCATTCATCAAGGTCGATCGTTAGTTACTTTGTCATTTGGTGACTAGCTCCTCAGCCTTCCGGCATATTTGAGTGGTATACACTTCTTTGGAATATGAACTGAATATCTGTTTGAAGAATTATGACTTAAATAACAACTCCTCAATATCTTGAGTTTTTCTTTCTTTAAGCAGTGAGTGATGGAAACAATTATTTATTTATATTAATATATCTATGTGCAAGGTACACATTAGATCAAAAGAAAAGTTAAAATTGTTCTGGCAATAGGTTTATTGTATCCTTAGGTCAGTAATCAAGGCTATAATGAAGGCTTGGAGGCTAAAATATTATCCTTCCATTGATGAGATTCGGTTCTAGTAAGGGTTCTATTTTTAAATTACTTTTTTGGGTCTTGAGATTTCATCACGATTCAACGAGAAACTCTTGAAGTTACCAAATTCATATATTAAGAAGTTACTCTACAGTAACAGAAAGCTACAAACTATTTAGTAATATTTTAGTTGCCTAAATAATTCTAGTGTGAAGATATATTAAAGTATTAGAGTAAAAAATCTTAACAATTTGTAACTGAGAAAGAATAATTAATGTTTTGCAACAGAACTGGAGCCCTTATCAACTGTAGGGAGCAAATCGAAGCCATGCACCAAGTTTTTCAGGTTCATATCTTACCTACCTAAATAAATATTTGAACTGCATATTATCTCTCCTAATGATTTAAACCTTCTGTAAGAATTTAATTGATCGTGAATTACAAAATAAAGCCGAGTAATTGCGCTTCTGAAAACTGGGAATACAGGTATAAATCATTACTCTAAGCCTTCAACGAAGTAAATAATTGATTTAAAAACTGAACATATTTATGAGTTTAGAAGTTTAGAAATTTAAACTTTGCTCAATTGCTACCGAACTCAGAGTCTCTCTCTCTGTTATTTTGCACTGCACGTGAAAAACAATCTCATTCTCATTGGTTAAAACTTAGTTAGTTTGATCCATTTTATGATCTGAGTTCAATTTGGCTACGTTGTATCCTATTGATGTTGAGTCATTCTATGGATCACGTAGATCTCAATTTCTTGTCTTGGTATTTGTTTGTTGCAATTCATTTCCTTCAATCCTTCGTTTCGCCTCTATAAATTATTGTAACCATGCATCTTTATACTTCTAAAAAGGTGATCAACCACAATTTTATCTTGTCTCAGTAAAATTATTTTCTAATTGTTCATGACGATATTTTAAGTGCCTAAAGGTTTGAATTCTTTGATGGGTTAGTTCACTTGTTTGGCAGGGTAACTTTTCAACAGAATAGAAAAGGGGAGAAAATAGAAATTGTCTTTTATTGTTTTCATGTTTTGTTACTGTTTGTATGATCATTAGTCATCGTATGAGTATATCTTGGTGCATGGCTTGGAGGGGGAGATTGATTGGGGAGGGGATTGATATATTTGCAAGTTCGTTCTTGTGGGGCTGCTGTTTTTATAGTTTCCTTCTTTGTTTTGTATGCTGTATGTACTGTCTACAGAATAGTCTGTGTTTAGATTTATGATTTTCCGAGGAAGGACTGTATTTGTTCTTGTTTTGCTTGTGTTTTGCTCGTGTTTTGTGTCTTGGTTTGGATGATCTTATAGGTGTGTTTATCTTCCTGGATTTCAGTACTGCTGGGTGTCCTTTTGGTGAAAGCTGCCATTTCTTGCATCACGTTCCTGGTGGTTATAATGTTGTGGCTCAAATGATGAATCTCCCACCTGTTGGTTCTCAACCGTCCAGAAATATGGCTGCCCCGCCTTCGGTCACCAATGGCGGGTCCTCTGCTCCGTCCCAAGTCAAAACTCGCATGTGCAACAAATTCAACACTGCCGAAGGCTGCAAGTTTGGCGATAAATGCAACTTTGCTCATGGAGAGTGGGAACTTGGGAGGCCTCCATCTCACGATAATCCCCGTGCTATGGGAGGACATATGGTTGGTCGAATGGGTGGCCGAATGGACCTGCCACAACCAGGTCCTGCTGCAAGCTTTGGTGCTTCAGCTACAGCGAAAATCAGTATAGATGCCTCCCTTGCAGGAGCAATCATCGGCAAGGGTGGGATCAACTCGAAACAGATTTGTCGCCAAACGGGTGCCAAACTCTCCATCAGGGACCACGAATCAGACACAAATCTCAGAAACATAGAACTGGAGGGTACTTTTGAGCAAATTAACGAAGCAAGTGCAATGGTGAGAGAGCTTATTATTACGGTATCAATGGCAGGACCCGGCAAAGCCCCCGGCGCGATGGGAGGAGGTCCCGCTCCTTCAGGTAGCAACTATAAAACAAAGATGTGTGATAATTTTGCAAAAGGTTCTTGTACTTTTGGTGAGAGATGCCATTTTGCACACGGGGCGGCCGAGTTACGCAAGTCTGGAGTATGATCATGTGCCTGATTTTGTGTAGTTTTAAATTAAAAGAAAGTTTTTGTTTCAAAGCATGTGATCGACACGAGTGCGATATTGAAGTCGGGTAGGGTTCTTGTTCTTTATGTTGTAGCTTTATGAGCATCTCTTGTTATTCCTTGATTAGAAGATAACTGAAGATAATTAAGTTATTAATTTTTATGATTCTTACCCATTTTCAATGGCCATTGAATGTTTGCATTATCTGATTAGGTTAGTGTTTTGCTTATGTTGGCCATTAAATATTTAGATTGTATTCGAAACTCAAAACATTTCCTCATAACTCTCTTAAAATATATATATCCTCTCGTGCCATATCCGACTATAAAAGACTATTTATGGAGAGTCGTAGCCTTAACACTCTCATGATAGAATGTTGAATTCTAGTCACCCAAACCCATTGACACCTGTCTTAAGACCATATTGCACTCACAGTTAATCGGGAGGTCATTATCTCGAATTCTTGTTCTAAAACTGTTATCTCGAATTCTTGTTCTAAAACTGCTTTGTTAAGTCGTGAAGCACAACTAAGAAAAATTCTTAAAAGGTTTGCGCTCTGATCCCTGAGTCAATCATTTCTTCACATGCATAAATCTTTCATAAGCATCTTGTCGCGATCCCTGAGTCAATCATTTCTTTACATGCATAAATCTTTCACGAGTCAATCATTTCTTCACATGCATAAATCTTTCATGAGTCAATCATTTCTTTACATGCATAAATCTTTCAATCATTTCTTCACATGCATAAATCTTTTATGAGCCAATCATTTCTTCACATGCATAAATCTTTCATGAGCCAATTATTTCTTCACATGCATAAATCTTTCATGAGCCAATCATTTCTTCGTATGCATAAATCTTTCATAAGTACAATCACTCCTTTCTTCATATGCATAAATATTTCTTCATATGCATAAATCTTTCATAAGCATCTTGTCGCTTAGTATTCAAAATCTTAATTTCTTAGTGTCTTCAGTAGTATTGTACTTTTTCTCTTGGTTCACCCAATCCCCTTAAAATCTTGCACACTTACCCTTAATATTATAAATGAGAAAAGAGAAAAACTTTGATTTCCGAGTACTTTGAAGGTTACTACAGGTGAAATTAGACTTTGTTAAGGTTGAACTTAGGCAATCGAAACTGATGACTTGAGTTCATCTAGACAAGTAAACTTACTGCTGGAATGCCTAAATACTTGGTTGAATGAATCATTTAATGCATGATTAAGGGAATGATGCATTCTCAGACAAGAAATATTAGTAACAAATCTAATTTTATTAAGAATTAAACTAAGGCATTAGAAAGAGAGAACAAACACTACCTTACATTTGAGATTAGCTAAATGCTTTCTACATTAAACTTTTGGTTTCATCAAAACCTACATTACAGCTCAAAATTTCATTGGATTTTGAGAGGGGGAAAAACTGACCATGGAAGGAGGACTCAATGATTCCACAAAACAAAACTCAGCTGTTAGCTTTAAAAATCAAGGGAAAGGTGGAATTCACAAGGCCCTGAAGGAAGCATGGAAGCATGGGATAAATAAAAATAATACAGAGACATTATTCGTTTCTTTTCCGCCACAAGAATTACAATTGAGATTACTAATACTCTTTTTTTTTTGTTTTTCTTTTCTGATTCTACCGCAACGTGCAGAGGGTTACCTCTCAGCTACTCGTAGCAAGTAGAGTTCCAAAAAGGAATTGGCGAAAACTACTAGTTGACAATTGAATTAAGAAACAAGAAAAAAAAAAGGTTTTCCTGCTTTACCGTCATATTTGACTGTAAGACCCACCACCTCTTTTGGTCTTAATTAATCATTCACCTTGCAAGCAGTAAAGCTGACGGATGTTTCCTGAAGCTGCAACCAAAATAAGCCATTTAAACATCATGTTGAACTAAAAAACATGCAAAACACATTACAGGTTAAGGAGAGAAGCCTGATTCATATCTAAATCTATACAAAAGAACCTTGGATTCGATAAACGTCTGTAGTGCTAGTAAGCTAAGCTATACAAGAAACCTTGGATTCGATAAGATCTGTTTGATACTGAGTTCCAACTAAAAGGGAAATGGAAACTACGCTTTTGTACATGGCACCACGGACCATCAAAGAAATGAAGATATTACTGATTCTAGAGGACCACAAGGAGCAAAGTCATTACGGGTAACATGCCAAAGAAGGATCAATGCATGTGAATGTCCCAACCGTAGGGGTATCCCCCCTAGATTGGAAGAATGAGATTCAGGATCCATATAGAGAAATGTTGGTCAATTAAATTGTTCAATCTAGACAACGGTATTTTTCTAGCCTAGTTGGTGAAAGACAAGGTTGGAAACTGGAGATTTGGAATGGTTCATCATTGGATGATTTGTGACTATTCCAGACTAGTTTTCAATTACTATCATTAATTGGGCAAAGGTCAATTGAATATTTGAGACATCGTTTCGAAGGAGGGTGTGTGGGTAAATCCTTCAAAGGCCAGCGCTATGTAACATTCCCAACACCTTTCACACGTTCGAGATACATTTTTGCTTTTATGAAATATGTGAACTCAAAATAAAAAATACAAAAAGGTAAATCCACTAAAAAAACATAAAAAAAAAAAAAAAAAAAAAATTGCAGTGGGTGAGCATGAACAAAACGAGGGTGGTGGTGTAGTGGTTCTTGCTTCTTCGTGAAATGCAGAAGCTGAAAAATAGTTAGGGTTTTTAGTTTTGTATGTTTTTAAAGTTTCATGTATCCTTCACGTGTCCAACATGTCCAAAATTTAAAAAGTAGTAAACAACTGACTACGTGTCGAATATGTGTCTGGATGTGTCTGTCCTACAAAAACACTCCCTGAAACAGGCTATTCATCATTTTATGTCTATGAACATTCAAGCCAACTTAGGCATTGATCAGTAGTCATTCTTTGCTGTAAAAAAGAAGTCAAATGGACCATTATCAATCACGTCTTTGATGTATTGATAGAGTACGTGCAAAGAAAAGAGAAGATCGTTACCATATAGCCAGTCTTTGAAGTATACATGAAGTGCAGATGACAATTCTCGTTTGCGGTTCTCTTCAAGTGGGGTTTCTCTCAGTATTTGATTTACTTCTTCCAAAGTCTTTTGCTGAGAGTAAAAAAAAAACATATAATCAGTCCATTACATGAGGTAAATGAAACCAACAAACATGCACATGCCAACGCAAGCTTAAACCTAATCAACAAGATTTGTTGGGACATACATTCCTCTCGAGAGATGCAGAATAGGCTTCTGGTAATGGGAATGGATTGCAGTGAGTAGATCCAAGAAATTCACCAGAAACCCAGTTCGGAATCTGCAATAGATGATAGAGCACCACAAAACAAAATGTAAACAATCTTTTCCATCCATACAAAAGAGTGCAGAAATCCACGTGCCAGAAATGAAATTAAAACCCGTAAACTAGGCAATACAAATTTGAATCTTAACTTACTAACTCTAGTGGCTGCGTCATAAGGTGAAAACAAAATCTTTGTATTCTGGCTGTTTTTTAATGATAGGAAACACATGATTTAATTAATCAAAAGAAAGAGGAAATACAAAAAAGGAGATGAGATATCCACAGTCAGCCAAGGGGACAACAAAAAGGACTCCCAATTGGTATATATTTGCATCAAACAATAAATTACAAAAGTCAACATGATGAAGAGAGCACCAAAAATTGATCCTAAAAATCCTAAAGACGAGCCACTTCAATGAAGCATGCCATGTTTCTTTCATACCAAAATATCCATAAAAGAGCCATCACTTAATTATATCCAATCCATTGATATACAGTACTTTTAGAGGATGAGAGGAACACTAGTGTTGTCTAGTCTCTTCTCTTTAGATACCGTTGATGAAGTTGTTTTACAATTATTTTGTAGGTCATATTTTACATGATTGGAATCCCTTTCTTTAGTACGGTCCTTTTTGTGGNACCTTGCAAGCAGTAAAGCTGACGGATGTTTCCTGAAGCTGCAACCAAAATAAGCCATTTAAACATCATGTTGAACTAAAAAACATGCAAAACACATTACAGGTTAAGGAGAGAAGCCTGATTCATATCTAAATCTATACAAAAGAACCTTGGATTCGATAAACGTCTGTAGTGCTAGTAAGCTAAGCTATACAAGAAACCTTGGATTCGATAAGATCTGTTTGATACTGAGTTCCAACTAAAAGGGAAATGGAAACTACGCTTTTGTACATGGCACCACGGACCATCAAAGAAATGAAGATATTACTGATTCTAGAGGACCACAAGGAGCAAAGTCATTACGGGTAACATGCCAAAGAAGGATCAATGCATGTGAATGTCCCAACCGTAGGGGTATCCCCCCTAGATTGGAAGAATGAGATTCAGGATCCATATAGAGAAATGTTGGTCAATTAAATTGTTCAATCTAGACAACGGTATTTTTCTAGCCTAGTTGGTGAAAGACAAGGTTGGAAACTGGAGATTTGGAATGGTTCATCATTGGATGATTTGTGACTATTCCAGACTAGTTTTCAATTACTATCATTAATTGGGCAAAGGTCAATTGAATATTTGAGACATCGTTTCGAAGGAGGGTGTGTGGGTAAATCCTTCAAAGGCCAGCGCTATGTAACATTCCCAACACCTTTCACACGTTCGAGATACATTTTTGCTTTTATGAAATATGTGAACTCAAAATAAAAAATACAAAAAGGTAAATCCACTAAAAAAACATAAAAAAAAAAAAAAAAAAAAAATTGCAGTGGGTGAGCATGAACAAAACGAGGGTGGTGGTGTAGTGGTTCTTGCTTCTTCGTGAAATGCAGAAGCTGAAAAATAGTTAGGGTTTTTAGTTTTGTATGTTTTTAAAGTTTCATGTATCCTTCACGTGTCCAACATGTCCAAAATTTAAAAAGTAGTAAACAACTGACTACGTGTCGAATATGTGTCTGGATGTGTCTGTCCTACAAAAACACTCCCTGAAACAGGCTATTCATCATTTTATGTCTATGAACATTCAAGCCAACTTAGGCATTGATCAGTAGTCATTCTTTGCTGTAAAAAAGAAGTCAAATGGACCATTATCAATCACGTCTTTGATGTATTGATAGAGTACGTGCAAAGAAAAGAGAAGATCGTTACCATATAGCCAGTCTTTGAAGTATACATGAAGTGCAGATGACAATTCTCGTTTGCGGTTCTCTTCAAGTGGGGTTTCTCTCAGTATTTGATTTACTTCTTCCAAAGTCTTTTGCTGAGAGTAAAAAAAAAACATATAATCAGTCCATTACATGAGGTAAATGAAACCAACAAACATGCACATGCCAACGCAAGCTTAAACCTAATCAACAAGATTTGTTGGGACATACATTCCTCTCGAGAGATGCAGAATAGGCTTCTGGTAATGGGAATGGATTGCAGTGAGTAGATCCAAGAAATTCACCAGAAACCCAGTTCGGAATCTGCAATAGATGATAGAGCACCACAAAACAAAATGTAAACAATCTTTTCCATCCATACAAAAGAGTGCAGAAATCCACGTGCCAGAAATGAAATTAAAACCCGTAAACTAGGCAATACAAATTTGAATCTTAACTTACTAACTCTAGTGGCTGCGTCATAAGGTGAAAACAAAATCTTTGTATTCTGGCTGTTTTTTAATGATAGGAAACACATGATTTAATTAATCAAAAGAAAGAGGAAATACAAAAAAGGAGATGAGATATCCACAGTCAGCCAAGGGGACAACAAAAAGGACTCCCAATTGGTATATATTTGCATCAAACAATAAATTACAAAAGTCAACATGATGAAGAGAGCACCAAAAATTGATCCTAAAAATCCTAAAGACGAGCCACTTCAATGAAGCATGCCATGTTTCTTTCATACCAAAATATCCATAAAAGAGCCATCACTTAATTATATCCAATCCATTGATATACAGTACTTTTAGAGGATGAGAGGAACACTAGTGTTGTCTAGTCTCTTCTCTTTAGATACCGTTGATGAAGTTGTTTTACAATTATTTTGTAGGTCATATTTTACATGATTGGAATCCCTTTCTTTAGTACGGTCCTTTTTGTGGATTTGGTTTTTTATGGATGCTCATGTATTTTCTTTCCATTTCTTTTTTAATGTAAGTTTGGTTCTTTATATATATATATATATATATATATATATATATATATATATAAGACAATTCCAATAAACGATTGCATAAAAAATTAAAAAAAAATACTTGCAGAAAAGCCTACCAAAAAATTTGTGAACTGATCAGGATCCAGACACGTAGCAGACTCAGTTTGTACATCAGAGACACCTGCAGGATGAGATAATGAATCATGTGGATCTACCACTCCAAGGGCAAGTGGTTCATCCCATCTGTTCAAAGCTGCTTCAAGGCCAACTTCACTCATGTGGTCTCCCAATTGAGGGTAAAATGTATTATACGGTGCCACCTGCAATGGGATTTCAAATTTCCAATTTAATGAAAATATAAGGCAATCCTAATTTCTAATGAACAAGATTAAATAACAACTCGCCTGCAACTTATGATTATCACCAACTNCATAAAAAAAAAAAAAAAAAAAAAATTGCAGTGGGTGAGCATGAACAAAACGAGGGTGGTGGTGTAGTGGTTCTTGCTTCTTCGTGAAATGCAGAAGCTGAAAAATAGTTAGGGTTTTTAGTTTTGTATGTTTTTAAAGTTTCATGTATCCTTCACGTGTCCAACATGTCCAAAATTTAAAAAGTAGTAAACAACTGACTACGTGTCGAATATGTGTCTGGATGTGTCTGTCCTACAAAAACACTCCCTGAAACAGGCTATTCATCATTTTATGTCTATGAACATTCAAGCCAACTTAGGCATTGATCAGTAGTCATTCTTTGCTGTAAAAAAGAAGTCAAATGGACCATTATCAATCACGTCTTTGATGTATTGATAGAGTACGTGCAAAGAAAAGAGAAGATCGTTACCATATAGCCAGTCTTTGAAGTATACATGAAGTGCAGATGACAATTCTCGTTTGCGGTTCTCTTCAAGTGGGGTTTCTCTCAGTATTTGATTTACTTCTTCCAAAGTCTTTTGCTGAGAGTAAAAAAAAAACATATAATCAGTCCATTACATGAGGTAAATGAAACCAACAAACATGCACATGCCAACGCAAGCTTAAACCTAATCAACAAGATTTGTTGGGACATACATTCCTCTCGAGAGATGCAGAATAGGCTTCTGGTAATGGGAATGGATTGCAGTGAGTAGATCCAAGAAATTCACCAGAAACCCAGTTCGGAATCTGCAATAGATGATAGAGCACCACAAAACAAAATGTAAACAATCTTTTCCATCCATACAAAAGAGTGCAGAAATCCACGTGCCAGAAATGAAATTAAAACCCGTAAACTAGGCAATACAAATTTGAATCTTAACTTACTAACTCTAGTGGCTGCGTCATAAGGTGAAAACAAAATCTTTGTATTCTGGCTGTTTTTTAATGATAGGAAACACATGATTTAATTAATCAAAAGAAAGAGGAAATACAAAAAAGGAGATGAGATATCCACAGTCAGCCAAGGGGACAACAAAAAGGACTCCCAATTGGTATATATTTGCATCAAACAATAAATTACAAAAGTCAACATGATGAAGAGAGCACCAAAAATTGATCCTAAAAATCCTAAAGACGAGCCACTTCAATGAAGCATGCCATGTTTCTTTCATACCAAAATATCCATAAAAGAGCCATCACTTAATTATATCCAATCCATTGATATACAGTACTTTTAGAGGATGAGAGGAACACTAGTGTTGTCTAGTCTCTTCTCTTTAGATACCGTTGATGAAGTTGTTTTACAATTATTTTGTAGGTCATATTTTACATGATTGGAATCCCTTTCTTTAGTACGGTCCTTTTTGTGGATTTGGTTTTTTATGGATGCTCATGTATTTTCTTTCCATTTCTTTTTTAATGTAAGTTTGGTTCTTTATATATATATATATATATATATATATATATATATATATATAAGACAATTCCAATAAACGATTGCATAAAAAATTAAAAAAAAATACTTGCAGAAAAGCCTACCAAAAAATTTGTGAACTGATCAGGATCCAGACACGTAGCAGACTCAGTTTGTACATCAGAGACACCTGCAGGATGAGATAATGAATCATGTGGATCTACCACTCCAAGGGCAAGTGGTTCATCCCATCTGTTCAAAGCTGCTTCAAGGCCAACTTCACTCATGTGGTCTCCCAATTGAGGGTAAAATGTATTATACGGTGCCACCTGCAATGGGATTTCAAATTTCCAATTTAATGAAAATATAAGGCAATCCTAATTTCTAATGAACAAGATTAAATAACAACTCGCCTGCAACTTATGATTATCACCAACTATCAGCGGTCGTTGATTTACCCCCAAAAAGAACAAACACTCTCGACAGTTTGCAATGCAGACTCTTTTCGAAACTGTAACTAAATGAACTCGCTCACAATGTTCCACTCTTACAGCCTGAAAAAGAAACATAACATGTTTAAGAGACTGGGTTTTTTTAATATAAGGGAAACAATTTTATTAATAAATGAAATAAATAGTGTAAACTACAACACAAGGTTGGATTTTTTTGTCGTGGTTCATGGAGATGAACAATAAAAATAGTGCCGAAAGATCCCGTCATGGAAAAGTGAACCAAAAGATAACATAAGAATGATGGATAATACTATTTTGAACACTTCAAATCCCGATCCTCTCATAAAATATCCCATCCACATTCCTTAATCTTTTAATTACTCTTCCAAGTGTGCATCATTATGTCCTTTATGATTAATATCAACTAAAGGTTTCCTTGATGATAGAAAGATGAAAAGTAGCCTTATCAAGTTTGGTTAACTGATAGAGGGGTATATCTTTGTTAGTCGAACAAGATCAAGAGTTCAATAGTGATCAACACCAAAGTATATCCCATAATGAAATCCATGGTTGTGCTCTATCTGGATGTGGCATTGGCCTTGATAAGATAAAGCTCTTGTTACAAGATAAAAGTAAACAGATGACTGACTACTCAAGAGGACACTCAAGTGGTACTTTGATCAAAGGGAGGATTGTAAAGAGCGCAAATAAAACCTCACATTAACTAGAGAAATGAGAGATTCATGGAATATAAGTGAATATAATTAGACCTTTTGAGTGAAACCAAAAACAAAATGACGAGGGCTTACGCACAAAGTGAACAATATCATACCATTGTAGAGAAAAAGTAAGTTCCCTTCTTTGCACAGAAGTTAGGTCAAATTCACCCTAAATAGAAGCTAAATGTCATACGCACACTACTCACCAAGAACATAAGCAAATTCAAACCAACAAAATATATTTGGTTCCTGTTCCATTAATGAAAACAATGTATAGCTCTCCACCTAAAATATTGCATACACAATCAACAAACAGCAGCCATTAGCAAAATGCAATTATTATTATTAATTATTACCTTTCCAACCGCTCCAAGAACAATGGTAGTATCAGAACACCCGTATATTGTGGCATATCTCAGAGGTGCTAATATGTAAATGACAGATTCGTGACAGTTAAGCACCTGCAGCCACAAATAAAATATTAAAACATAATGTCCAATTTCACAAAGCACTCAACAATTAAGAAGAAGCATAACTCTATTGAATCAAACTTAAGAAATAATGTCCAATTTCACAAAGCACTTGACAGATAAGAAGATGCACAACTCTATTGGATCAAACTGAACTTCATACTCAAATAGGCAGGACCAAATGATGTCAAACAATCATTCTCAATCATGTGTAAAACAAATAAAGATGATTGGCATATTACTTCAAAACAACAAAGATAGAGACTAGCTCATTCAGGTAAGCTACAAATTAGTCACAAGAACTTGTGAAGAAACCCCAAGGGTGTTTGATGTTTTATATATATATTTGAGGGTGTCCAGGCCCCCTTGCGCACAATTTGACTATTCTCACAAGAAAAACATCGACCCCACCATATTGCGTTACTAAAAAAAGCTCATAGCATATTAAATCATAAGTGACCACTTTGGTTTAAACTCATACCCTTTAAGCCATTTATTATTCTCATGACTCTAATTGACCATTGGGATAACCCCATGGTAGTTGGATTTTTTATGACCATAAAGAAATAGATGAAAGAAAAAGCACTTAACATATAGCTAAAACTTACAACTGATATCAAATCCGGAGACAACTCCTAGGTAAAAACAAAATATTAACATGACCAACTTCAAGATCTTTTCCTTCTACTCTATCTTTCATTGCCTCCATGAGGTTAGGGTCAGAAATAAATTTTGCTTCAATCATTTCCAACATCATAAATACCTTGATTTCAATTAAATGTAAATTGGGCAAATTTTGGCCAGATTCTGAATTCACTTGTTGAACAAATCATAATCCATACGCTCAAAAGCAAAAGACACAACAGATTCAGGATCAATACTTAAGAAAAATAAAATGATAACCTTGCAATGCAGAAACTAAGCTTCTATTTAGAATCACAGCAGATTATTACTATACAGTAGCAACAAAATGATGACAAACCTTCACAGAAGAACCTTTGAGATCAGATGCTTGCTTCACAAGCGAGGACTTAGAAATTCCCTCAATATAACTAGGACCCCTGGTGAAGCTAGTCTTATTGACTGAACTCGTGGATGCATCAGCCATAGCAATATCTGGGTCAGATGGTCCATTTTCTTTAAGAGAAGCTCTCTCAGAAATTTGTTCCAAGGCAGAAGCAATGTTCTGCAGAATCCAGTCCAACACTTGAGCTGCTGGCACAGGAGCGGCAGGCATATCAGGATCTGAGTTAGCAAAAAATGGAGCATGTTGGCTCAGTTGAATTCCATCAGAACCCTTATCACCAAATTGAACCAAAAATCCAAGGTGCTCAAATCTGTCCACAGATAAAACCTATGACATTGCATGCAGTTAGCAAAGAACAAGATATTCTGAATCTTGTAAATAAAAGCAGAAGTTCATTATGGTAGATTATTTTCAAGTCAAACCAACCATAATGAACAGNAAAAAAAAAAAAAAAAAAAAAAAAAAAAAAGAAATCTTCACCACGGTACAGATCTTCTAAGATTAGTAGTGAGAAAACGACTAGTAAACAAGAATGCATCACAACTGGACAAGCCTGCAAATAGTGAAGCTTATTTGGTATGAATTCTAGTGTATATATCATCGTCTAAATCAGTTGGAATCAGCTCTAAAGTACCTTAGAACCTATAAGGAAGCAAACTGCAAATAATACACAGGAGGACAAGTACAAAAATATTGATAGTCACAGTACAACCAAAAATCCAATTAATACTTGATATAGTTAAGCTTCAGCATAGTTTCAACACCGTATTTCCCCCAAAGTATACACTTCAGAATTTTGCTGAGAATTGAGAAATCCTAGGATAACCCAACTAAAAATTACAGCAGTCTTTCCGGCTCACAAGTGCGTGAGCTAAGACCAAGTTACTGTATTGATGAGGCCACTCAAGAAAGAGCGGCATATTACATGCATGTCTGCAGAGGGAACAAAAGATTATATTTTTTTATCATAATGCCATAGCAGTAAAAAAAAAAAAAACTGCATTGTGAAACAATTAGATTACCATACTCCTTCAATTTAGAGACAGCTTACATATTACAATACAGTTCTGTGCTCATTAGAGGAAATTGGATGAAAACCAAGACATACAGTAAACTACATTGCATGCGAAGCGTTACAATGAATTTTTCATTATCAAACACCAGTATTTATTTTTCTAATTTCTCCTGCTTCATCATAGTTGATTTCTCCTTTTAAAGAACAACAAAGGAAAAACATTGAAAGAAGAAGTAGATAAAAGCTAAATAGAGTAGTAGGCAAAAATTACTAACCAAAAGTTCCTCGCCTTCCCCCTCCACAGTCTCTGCCAATAGAGAGAGAATGTTGCTAATGTGCTTTTGTAAATATGATAATTGGTGAGCCTCTTCATCAGCCTGCGATGGCATGAGCCGACGGCTATTGCTGCGCACAAGCTGCAGTGTGATGGAAGAAGAAATTTGAGCTAACTTCAGCAGTAAGCTGATAATAAAGTGATTGATGTAAACATTACTGCCATACAGAAATAAAGAGATAATTCACAACAACGTGCAGGTACGATGAACCTGAATGGTAAAGCATATAAAAGTGAACAATCAACTTCCTCTGTTACTTCCATATCTAAACACCTGCTCGTATGCATAGAAAGAGAGAGGAAGCAATATTTCTACAATGCAGAAGTACTAATGTCAACAAGAAAAACTCTGCAGAACTAAGACAAACAAATGATACTAACAGAGCCCTGTCCAGAGAAACATTAATCACAAGAAAACATCAGTGTCATTGTCGAAAAATTAAAGCCCATGGATCATGAAAGCCAAAACAAGGTCTACTTGATGGACCATCAATGGTTGAAAGCAAGCGATGAATTCTTTGTCCAGCCAACTAGTTAAACATGAGACCTAAGCCGACTGAAAAAATGAGGTCCAGTAAGAAAACAATTCTTATCTGTTATTTCCCAAATCATTGTTACTGAGCATCAAACAAACCAGGTAATTCATAATTGACAGTCCTACGTACTCCGAGATTATAAAATAGAATGTTCATCCACTAAACTGAAGCTCTTAATTCTCACCACATAACAATTTAGTTTCGCATTATATGGAATTAGTNTTTTTTTTTTTTTTTTTTTTTTTGTCTATTTATTTAATAATTCTACAATAATCTAAAAAAAAACTTAATCCAAATAAAGTCAAAATGGGACGTGAGATTCCATGTTGGTTGAAGAGGGGAACGAAACATTTCTTATAAGTATGTGGAAACCTTTTCCGAGTAGATGCGTTTTAAAACTGTGAGACTAACGACGATACGTAACGGGGCAAAGCANTAGTTACCCTCATTCACAAAACTCGGCAATACAAATGCAGAAACTACAAAAAACGAAAGAACAAATCCTCATATTGAATAAACAATTGAAACTCACCAACGAATTCATCAACACCCATTCAACAATCAGCAACCCCAAGAAAAACACACCAACGAGCAAACCAAAACAAGCCACTTCACCCCAAGATCCACATAAACACCAAAACCCGAGAGCAGCATAATTGNAGCAGATGTGAAAAAACGTAGAAAGAAAAAAAAATCCAAGAAAAAAGAAAAATCGACCTGCAAGGGCGAAAGGGCAGACAAGTAGCCATCAAAAGCAGAAGTAGAAGGCCAGACATCGGCAACAGCAGCAGCATCCTTATGCGATCTCGGGAGCAGCCTCTTGTAGGAATGAATATACAAGAAGAGGATGAGATCATGAACATCAACGCCAACAGAGTCAATCTCATCAGGGGAAGCATTGAGGAGGGGGTCGGAGGGGGAGTGGAGAACGGAAGCGATGGTGTCGAGGACAAGGCGAGCATGGTCAAGGGAGATCTGCAGCGATTCGGAAATGGCAGCGGAGTTGATACGGTGGGAAGGGGATGAGTGGAGGAGGAGCTTGTCCTTGAGCGGGATTAGGGTTTGGACGGGGTCGGAGAAGACGAGCTTGGGAATGGGGAGGAGGCCATATTCGAAGGGCTCGCGGCGGGGACGGATCAGAGAGATTGGATCATTTGGTGGCATTGTGGCGGAGGAAGAAGAAGGAGAGGGAGGTTGGTCAGTGGGTTCGGCCATGGCGATGGACAGAGAGAGAGAGAGAGTGAAGCGCACAGAGGTTTGTGGAAATGGCAGATCCTGTGAGAGATGAATAAACCCGCCAGAAGAGGGGTTGGAATTGCCTGTGGATGGATCTATACTTTCTGCACACGTGGATTTATTAAATTATAAATTTAGTCANCTACAATAATCTAAAAAAAAACTTAATCCAAATAAAGTCAAAATGGGACGTGAGATTCCATGTTGGTTGAAGAGGGGAACGAAACATTTCTTATAAGTATGTGGAAACCTTTTCCGAGTAGATGCGTTTTAAAACTGTGAGACTAACGACGATACGTAACGGGGCAAAGCAGACACTATCTGCTAGTGGTGGGCTTGGGCTGTTACAAATGGTATTAAAGCCAAACACTCGGCGGTGTGCCGACGAAGATACTAGGCTCCCAAGGGGTAGATTCTGAGATCCCACATCGGGTAGAGAGAGGAACAAAGCATTCCTTATAAGGGTGTGGAATCGTTTCCCGTACAGACGCGTTTTAAAACTGTGAGGCTGACAACGATATGTAATGAGCCAAAACGGACAATATTTGTTAACGGTGGACTTAGACTATTACAAATAGTATCCAAAGCCTGACACTGGGCGGTATGCCAACGAGGATAATTTCACCGACTTGAATAAAAAAAAGTGAAGTTTGGCATTAACTAAACTTCGAAGTTGACTATTGAGTAATTCTACCAAGGTGAGAACAAATTTTATGTTGATTCAAGTTAGGTTAGGAAAAGTTACGAAAATCCATATAAAATAAAAGGAAATTAAAAATCTAATCGAAATCTAAAGAAATGCTTGTGCATGCAATAAAAGGAGGACACATGTCAGGCAAACAGCGAGACATGTATCGTGCAAGGAGAGTAGACGAGCGTCGGTGCCTAGCAAGGACACACATTGCTCCTGTAAAGGGTGACCCAATCCGCGATCCACAATCCATGACTCGCCTCTTCTCGAATCGCAACTCACTTTTAGACGACCCGACCTGGTTCTGGTCGTGCCAACGAGAATGTGTCATGTGTCAAACAGAGAGCACAAGTATCTCTCCTATAGGCACGTCTATACTCGAGTGGGAAGCCCTCTAGACACGTGAGTGTCACTTTTTGACTCGTTGGACCTCTATTTGTTAGTTTTTCACTCCTTGCCTGAGAATTTTAAGAAACTTTGGAGCTCCTAGCACATGGAAAAGTTACAAGGCACATGTCATTTATGTAAGTAACCACTCGAACTTTTTTCAAATAATACTTGTAGGGATACTTGTAGGGATGGCTGGGACGTGCTAACATGCAAGCATTCCTTTAAGTATGTTCTGAATGTTAAGAAAAATTACTAAAATGCCCCTAAAATGAGATTTTGAGTTGCATGCTGGATTTTATGTTTTTTGTCGAGCTAGGAAAGGATTATGCATGATAACTCAAGTAGGGTAATTTAGTCGAGTAAGTTATGTATGATGTGGATAACTACCAAAATGTCTCGAGGTCGAGATTTTGAGACGCATGTTGTTTTATATGCTTTCTATTGTGCTAGAATGGAGGATGATATATTGTGATCTATGCATCGTGCAATTGATGGGTGTTATCTCTCGGTTGAGCTTGTATGTTGTATGTGTTATCTCTGGATGATTGATTGTCTGTTCACCTTGTAGAATGTGTTTATATGCATTGAACTAGAGCTAGGACGTCAGAGTTGGGTTGGCTAGACGATGACCTAGGTGAGAACGCCTCTAGTAGACTGAGAACTTTAGGATCGTGAGCAGTGGTCAAAAGGTCTAGATACAGGTGCTTCCAGATTAAGAAAGACTCACGGAGTTAGAGTAGAGTACCTTGGAGTCGAACGTCCATGTTAAGCCATCTAGGTTGCCTAAAGTCCACGTGGTTACTTATTTAAATGATGTGTCTTCCCAAACTAGCTTTTCCACATGTTGGAGGCTCCAAAGTTTTTTAAATTTCATAGTTGGTACTAATTCAAGTCATAAAATGGTTAGCATTGAAATCGGAGCAAAAAATAGGCAAGCAGGGATCAACACAAGGAAGAAGTCCAACACGCGCAGCCACACACGAGTATAGACGTGCCTAAGGGAAGGATATGCGTGTCGACATTGTGACACATGCCAGCCTTTGATTCGCACATTCCGCTCCAATGGATTGTGATTGATCCATCACAAGCATGAAATTCTTTTGATTACTCTTGTTGCAGCACGTGGCATGCCAAGCGAGACGTGGGTCACGGGTCGAGTCAGGTAGACAAATCGAGTTGTGAGCTTTAAACAAGGTCATGTATGGGTTGACGAGTCGGAAACGGATTCAGGTCGAGTGGAACTGCAAGATGCTTGTGGTCATTAGATGCGGGACATGCTACTCCATTCTCTTTTCAACATGTGGCATCACAGTAGCCGGTAGCGTTCCTACAATGACCATTTTCTTTGGTTTTTTTTTTTTTTTTTTTGTAACTTTCTTTACATAACTCAAATCAACTCGGTTCCTTCATCAAAGTTGTGGGAATTTCATTCATCACACACACGAAGAAATAAGCAAGTCTAAATATAATCCAAAATTGTAAATTTTACCATTCTTGACACATAACGAAAAGTTGATTTTCAATCCGAATCAACTCTGGTTTTCTTCATAAAACTTGAGCGAAATAATTTCAAGAACAACATACTAACAATTCAGAACATAATACTGATTGTGGAACTAGCCGACATCTAATTAGGAAAAATGGGTCGAAAAATGGGTCAAATGACCATTTTACCCCTCGATCGTCTTTGATCGACCTATTTTCAAATTTTCTCTATTTTATGTTATACTTTTCTTCCGCTCTCTCGAGATTGATTTTTGTGAGCATTTTTTCTTCTTCTATTTCATCTTGAAATTCAACCTTGAAAACTCTAAATAAAATCGAAGAAAAAAAAAAAACTTGTATCAAAATATGGGGTGTTATAATTCATCCTATTATCGTGATGTGTTCATAGTCAAACAAAGACAAGTTCTTGTGGGAATATAATACCCCAATTTTCTAAATTTAACGAATAACATTCCTATAAAGAGGCTTTCTCTTTATTCAAACAATCATCCACACATTAAGAAACCAAGAAAGGAACAAAAAGGGGAGGAATTTTTCTTTTAAGGTAAAAAAATATTTTAAAAAATGGCGAAGAAGATGACGGCAGTGCTTCTAACGTGCGTTGTGTTGGTATCCGCATTGCAATTCTCCACTGCTGATAGCCCAGCTGAAATGGAGGCCAGATTCAAGTCGTTCTTCGGTGACTTGAGCGGCGTGGAGGCAAAATTTAAGTCGTGTGCTGCAACCTGCGAGAAGGAATGTGTGGCCAAAGGCGAGACCAGTGAATCATGCAAACCAAAGTGTGAGACAGATTGCGGCAAAAAGGAAGTTTCAGGTATATCTTTTTTTTGTCTCTTAAGAAAACGGTAAAATAATTTTTCTCNCTCTTAAGAGAACGGTAAAATAATTTTTCTCAAAAATTTTACACTTTGTGTATTAATGTTAATTTTTGTTGTGCTTATTTTGCAGAGAAGTTTAACATCCATCTAACCTGATGAGATGGAAAGGGAAGGAAGAGCTCAGCATAGTGATCGATTTGGTTTAGAACATCGTTATAATTTATTTAAATAATTCTTGTGAAAGGAATTTTTAAAATTCTCTTTCATTTTTGTAATGTATTTATTTTTTTTTATTATAAAACGTTTCTTTAATATTGTTGGTTTCTTTGATCAACGAACCAATAAAATTCCATTGATTTATTGTTTTTATTTACAATATTATTTAATTTTTATATTAAATTCATAATTATAATGTAAAATTTATTATAAAATTGGATATTAGACTCACAATAGTGAAGATAGATTAAAACAAGTTCGGTGAAGAAATCAAGTTCATTCTACATAGAGAAAGATACGAAAATCCTTCCAAGAAAATAAAAAGGAACTGAAAGTGGAAGACACATATTGGACGATCAATAGAGGAACATGTTCGACTGTGGTGATGCCACATGTTGAAATTGGTGGTAACGAGCACACACCTTGTGGTTCAATCTGACTTGAATCTGTAGCCCCTAGACTTCAACCTGATTGCCTAATGTGAAACTACTAAAATGTCCCTATGATATAAGATTTGTGATGAATAAATGTTTTGGCAATTTCTGAAGCGGGATGAATTACGATAATTTTATTAAGATAATTTTGAATCAGTGCTCTCGATATTGTTTTCATCTGTAGTAATATCTCAAGGAATATCTTATCGATTTTCTTGTTAATCTCCCACAGGGTGTTTATATGCACCGTTGATGTTATCTTTCCATAGGGATGTGATGAATACTCTATTTTATTTGCTTTTGGTCTTTGCCTAGAAAAAGGGAGGTTTGAATTTTAAAATCTTTTATACTAGGTAATCTATTATCCTTACACGAAGATAATCAATTCGGTCGTTGTCTCTTCCTTCGAGCTCGGGTTATGGAAGAAGGAACCGAGAAGTATCAACAACAACAGGTTTTATTAGAACTCATGATGTTCATATCGATCTATTATGCACCTCTGCATCTAGCATTGGATAGACCTCTGACAATATTTGTTCCTTTTACCAAGTTCAATGTTAGTTATAGTTCATTTTACCAAGTTCAATGTTTTTACCAAGTTCAATGTTAGTTATAGTTCATTTTACCAAGTTCAATGTTATTTAGGTGAATGACGGAGAGAATGTCACCACCTAACCATGGTTATGCCCCAAACTAAGTCAATCGAGATGATAACTATGAGAGAGTATGTAACGACCCAGATCCACCGCTAGCAGATATTGTCCTCTTTGGGCTTTCCCTTTCGGGCTTCCCCTCAAGGCTTTAAAACGCGTCTGCTAGGGGAAGGTTTCCACACCCTTATAAAGGGTGATTTGTTCTCCTCCCCAACCAATGTGGGACATCACAATCCACCCCCCTTCGGGGCCCAGCGTCCTCGCTGGCACTCGTTCCTTTATCCAATCGATGTGGGACTGCCCCCAAATCCACCCCCCTTTGGGGCCCAGCGTCTTTACTGGCACACCGCCTCGTGTCTACCCCCCTTCGGGGAAGAGCGAGAAGGCCGGCACATCGTCCGGTGACTGGCTCTGATACCATTTGTAACGACCCAGATCCACCGCTAGCAGATATTGTCCTCTTTGGGCTTTCCCTTTCGGGCTTCCCCTCTGGGCTTTCCCTTTCGGGCTTCCCCTCAAGGCTTTTAAACGCGTCTGCTAGGGGAAGGTTTCTACACCCTTATAAAGGGTGATTTGTTCTCCTCCCCAACCAATGTGGGACATCACAGAGTAGGTTGTGACTCTCGACAGGAGAAGTAAAGGCCCTCAAATGGGTCTCATCCCTAGACGAGTGCCATGAAAACAATAAATTTTTGTTGATCGATAAAAATAATGAAAGAAACCCAACGTTTTATAATAAAAAAATAAATACATTACAAAAATGAAAGAGAATTTTAAAAATTCCTTTCACAAGAATTATTTAAAGAAATTATAACGATGTTCTAAACCAAATTGATCACTAAAGAGCTGTTCCTTCCCTTTCCATCTTATCAGGTTAGATGGATGTTAAACTTCTCTGCAAAATAAGCACAACAAAAATTAACATTAATACACAAAGTGTAAAATTTTTTAGAAAAATTATTTTACCGTTCTCTTAGGAGACAAAAAAAAGATATACCTGAAACTTCCTTTTTGCCGCAATCTGTCTCACACTTTGGTTTGCATGATTCACTCGTCTCGCCTTTGGCCACACATTCCTTCTCGCAGGTTGCAGCACATGACTTAAATTTTGCCTCCACGCCGCTCAAGTCACCGAAGAACGACTTGAATCTGGCCTCCATTTCGGCTGGGCTATCAGCAGTGGAGAATTGCAGTGCGGATACCAATACAACGCACGTTAGAAGCACTGCCATCATCTTCTTCGCCATTTTTAAAATTATTTTTTTACCTTAAAGAAAATTCTTCACCTTTTTTTGTTCCTTTTTGTTTTCTTAATCTGTGTGATGATTGTTGGAAAAAAAGAGAAAGCCTCTTTATAGGAATGTTATTTGTTAAATTTAGAAAATTGGATTTTTACATTCCCACAAGAACTGGTCTTTGTTTGTTTTCTATTTCAAGTGTTTGGTTCTATAATTGGACGAAGAAAAAGTTTTTCCATTGTTCTTTTCTTTATTTGATTTTGATGAAATTATTTATCTTCAAACAATAAATTATTTGATTTTCATATTCGATTATGAACACATCAGGAATGAATTGTAATATCCCATATTTTCATATCGGTTAACTTTTCTTCTTTTATAGATCAATTTCGATCTAATTTGATTTAGTGGATTGTTATTTCAAATCTTGTTTGAAAAAAATATATTCAGGTGGAGTGAATTTGTAAAATCCGAGTCCCGGATGTAAGTAAACGATCTTTCCTTTGAAGTTTGAATTTCTAGGATTTTTTTTAGAGTTTTCAAGGTTGAGTTTCAAGATGAGATAAAAGAAAATGTTTACAAAAATCTAAGGAGCTCAAGAAAAGTATAACATAAAATAGAGAAAAATTGAAAATAAGTCGATCAAAGACAACCGAGGGGGTAAAATGGTCATTTGACCCCTCGTTCCATGTTCAGTATTATGGAGGACGGAGAAAAAAACGGAAGAAAATGAGAAGAATATATGAGATTAGGGTTTTGAAGTAGAGGGTAGAGCGAGAAAACTGAAATAATTTTGCACGAGATTCTTCTGAAAAAATGTTCAATGAATTGAGAAAAACCGATATGAGTATGAAGGAAAACGGAGTTGATTCGAATCAAAAGTCGATGTTTTGGCGTGTGTCAAAAATGGTAAAATTACGATTTTGGACTATATTTGGACTTGCTTATTTCTTCGTGTGTTTGGTTATAAATTATGAAAAAAAATACATTTGTAAAGATGAATTAAAACTCCAAAACTTTCATGAATGAAACAAGTTAATTTAAGTTATGTAGAGAAAGTTACAAAAATCCAAAGAATAAAACAAGTTAATTTAAGTTAATCCGTCCACCTGGCTCAACCCGTGACCCGTCTCTCTCCTGAGCGTGTCACATGTTACTCCAAGAATAATCAAAGGAATTTCATGCCTTAAGGATCAAACCTAGTCCTTGAGAGCCGGATGTGTGAATCAGAGGTTGCCACACGTATCACAATGTGGGCGAGCGTATCCTTCCCTCCGGCAAGTCTATACTCGCGCGTGGCTACGCGTGTTGGACTTCTTCGCTTGAATTTTTTTTTGCTCCAATTTCAATGTTGACCATAATATGACTTGAATTAAGTACCTACTATGGGATTGCTAGGGCATGCTACGGACATGCTTATAGGGATTGCTAGGGCATGCTAGCATGCAGACATTCTTAACCTTAGATGGTTAAAAATTGCATGTTTAGGACTTCAGAAAGACATTTTTGGAAGAGTAGGTACAGTATGCATGTTATGAAAATGAAAAATTACCATTATATCCTTATAATGATATTTCCGAGAAGCATGCTCTTTTATGTTTTATGCAAGGCTAGAGAGAATATGCTTGACTAGAATATGAGTTGTGCAATATGGACGAGTAAGCTATGTTGTAACGACCCAGATCCACCGCTAGCAGATATTGTCCTCTTTGGGCTTTTCATTTCGGGCTTCCCCTCAAGGCTTTAAAACGCGTTTGCTAGGGGAAGGTTTCCACACCCTTATAAAGGGTGATTTGTTCTCCTCCCCAACCAATGTGGGACATCACAATCCACCCCACAAANTTCTTCGGGTATTACAAACTCTCCCCCCCTTAGAAACTTTCGTTCCCGAAAGTTGGCGTGTCTTGGAAGAGTTTGAGACAGGCCCCTCTCACGTCTTCTTTACGTTCACGGGTTGCCTCTTCATTAAGCTGGTTACTCCCACGGGACTTTTACTAAGGTGGTCGCTCTTTCATACCAACACTTCGCGTCTTGGTCTGACCCAATAGGGACTGGTACCCGTATAGGTGTACTACCTCTTTGACATATAACTTATCTCATTGATCTACTCGNCATCTCTTTGACATATAACTTATCTCATCGATCTACTCGATAAGTGGTCTCATCTGGGATGAGGTGAGTTGTCTTGGTTGGTCTACCCCAAGTATCCAAATCACGTTACGAGTCTGTTTAGTCTTTGGCAAACCCGAGACAAAACCCACACTCACTACTTCCCATTTAAGGACTGTAACAATCTTGTTGGGCGCTATTTCGATGCTNCTAGGGGAAGGTTTCCACACCCTTATAAAGGGTGATTTGTTCTCCTCTCCAACCAATGCGGCACATCGTCTGCTTTTNCTCTTCAGATAACTTCGTACATCCTAGGTGGAACGTATCAGATGTATAGTGGCTTCAGCTAAAAGANTTCATATCTTTCGATCCGTAGATCGGATCGACATGATTCATTCGGCAAAGTTTTAGATCGTGTTACGGGTTACGTCCTCGTATTTTTTTCGTAATTTTCGCTTAATNCAGATCTCTAGGCATCAACGACACGTTTTCATAAAGTGGGTTGCATGGTCATCTATGCTATCTTAGCGATATCACCATTAACTGCAACCCCAGTTTCTAGCATTCCTTCNAGTTGTTCCTAGATGAATATATCAAGATTTCAGATCTTGATTTTCACAAAGGAAAATCGTAGATCTGAGAAAACGTTCAAGATCTNCACTTTTCTCCATGCTCGTAATGTTGCCATGTCTCCATGGCAAGCACGGCTGCTGCTAGTTAAAGGTCATGAGTAGGGTAATTTTGTTCGTGCTCTTTCTACTTTCTTGAAGCGTAAGCTAACGCCTTACCATTCTGCATAAGCACGCACCCTAATACAAGACAATTAACCATGACCGAGGCTAATATCTGTCCATAAAAAAATACAGAACATAGGGAAAAAATGGAAGATAAGGAGTAANTCCAAGAAAGTCTCTCTGCATGATCTTCACCTCCTTGCATGATGATCTTCACCTCCTTGCATGATGATCTTCACCGGAATAGACTCCGACGGTAGTTTTCGGTGAGTCTTCCGGCGGTTCATCCTTTCTCCTCTCTCTAGGTTCTCTCTGCCCCTTTCTCTCACTATCTCTCTTTTGCAGGATTATGGATGGGGTTTCGTTTGGACCCCTTAGGTGGTTGGAGGGGCAAATTTACCTATTTGCCCCTCTCGACTTTTCCTATTTTTTTTTTCTTTTTCTATTTCTATTTCTCTTTCTTCGGGTATTACAAACTCTCCCCCCCTTAGAAACTTTCGTTCCCGAAAGTTGGCGTGTCTTGGAAGAGTTTGAGACAGGCCCCTCTCACGTCTTCTTTACATTCACGGGTTGCCTCTTCATTAAGCTGGTTACTCCCACGGGACTTTTACTAAGGTGGTCGCTCTTTCATACCAACACTTCGCGTCTTGGTCTGACCCAATAGGGACTGGTACCCGTATAGGTGTACTACCTCTTTGACATATAACTTATCTCATTGATCTACTCGATAAGTGGTCTTACCTGGGATGAGGTGAGTTGTCTTGGTTGGTCTACTCCAACTATCCAAATTACGTTACGAGTCTGTTTAGTCTTTGGCAAACCCGAGACAAAACCCACACTCACTACTTCCCATTTAAGGACTGTAACAATCTTGTTGGGCGCTATTTCGATGCTTTAACCTGCTAGCAGCATCGTCTTACGAAACCCGCCATGTCTCTCTTCATTCCCAAGCCACCCATAGTATCTCTTCAGATAACTTCGTACATCCTAGGTGGAACGTATCAGATGTATAGTGGCTTCAGCTAAAA